>NC_053041.3:504787760-505090790 GCF_002575655.3 Aegilops tauschii subsp. strangulata
TTAAAAGGTCAAATGACCCCTAGAATTTTCCAAAATTTCACATTACAGTTGTAGTAGTGCACGTTAGACGTAGAAAAAATTTGAAGGTCTTAAGAGGAAGCTATCTCCCGTTCATTATCAAACATGCATTGTTCCCTCTCGGAATCACAAACCTTCTAGCGAGTTGCTCTGGTTTGTGAGGGGTGTGTGTCCAAACTTTCGTCAAACATGCCAATTTCTTTACCACATCATCTTGGTGGCATGACATTACATCAACCAAGGTTTCGTGTGTTCCTAAATTTTTTTTTGGAATTAAAATGCCATGCCACTCCATGCATACGTATTCATGCATATGTGTCCATGTCGTGATAGAAATATGTTTGAAAATTCCTTCTAGTTTACTGCACATGGAATTAACTCGCACACAAGTACACAAATATGATTTTTCAAACCGTTTTGGTTACGCGTTGCATGTAGATGTAATTCAAATTTGAATTACGGTCATTAAATGGCTAGAAAATCACTTAAATGTCTTTAAAAGGTCAAATTACCCCTAGAATTTTCAAAAATTTCACATTACAGTTGTAGTAGTGCACGTTAGACGTAGAAAAAATTTGAAGGCCGTAAGAGGAAGTTATCTCCCGTTTGTCATCAAACATGCATTATTCCCTCTCGGAACCACGAGCCTTCTAGTGAGTTGCTCCGGTTTGTGAGGGGTGTGTGTCCAAACTTTGGTCAAACATGCCAATTTTTTTACCACATCATCTTGGTGGCATGACACTACATCAACCAAGGTTTCATGTGTTTCTGATTTTTTTATTTTCTGGAATTAAAATGCCATGTCACTCCATGCTTAATTGTGTCATAGCCGTTAGACCAATATGTTTGAAAATTCCTTCCAATTTACTGCACATGGAATTAAATCACACACAAGTACATGAAATATGAGTTTTCAAACCGTTATGGTTAGCTGTTGCATGTACATGTAGTTCAAATTTCAATTACGGTCATTAAATGGCTAGAAAATCACTTAAATATCTTAGATGGTCAAATGACCCCTGAAATTTTCCAAAATTTGACATGACAGTTGTATTAGTACTACAAAATTTCTTGTTCATTTAAAACACCATCCGTTGGCACTTTATTCCAAATTTGTCTTTCACAGCTAATAAAAAATATTTACAACATCACACACAGTTGTTTTCTAGGAACCGTTTGTGATGAAAATATCTCGGTCTATTTAAGTCTCCCTCCTTAAGCTTCGCCGGCTCGTCTGCTCTAGTGCCGGCAACCCCCGAATCCACGAATCCCGATCCCCATTCCTGCACCCCCTTCTTGCAAAGATGACCCCGTAGAAACGCGTCATGAAGGCCCATACGATGGCCGCGTCCCCTCCCCCCCCCCAAGCACCGCCGCCTGCGCCGAGAGCGCGGCTGCCTACGCCGAGAGTGCCGCCGCATTCGCATTGAGCGCGGCCGCTTCCGCCGAGAGGGCGTCTGCGGCAGTCGACAGGGCAGCATCAGCAGCCGAGATGGCTGCAGCTACTGCTGCGACGGCGGCTGCAAATGCCGAGAGCGCTCGAGCTGCCGTCCGTGCCGCTGATGTCACCCTGGCCCGGGTCGAGGCCATCCACGCCAAGATCGAGGATGCACACGCCAAGATATTCTAGGCCACCTCGGACTCCAGCATGCAACCCACGTCTGAAAAGGCGGCGGTGGCCATGGAGCACCTGCTTCCTCATGAGGTCGCCGAGCGGGAGCTGGAGATGCAGGAGGCGGCGGAGATCGAGGAGTGCCAGGAGGAGGAGTTGCGCGTGGCCGAGGTCGAGGTAGAGAACAGTCTGTCCGTCGAGGAATCGGCGGTGGAGTACCAACACGAGCTCTGGCGCAGCCACTACTACGAGTACTACAACCTTGAGGGTGACGCTGAGGACGAGGATGAGGACGCAGTCGACTTCAGCAGAGGGGACGCGGAGTCCACCAATGGCAGCATGTCGCCAGGACAAATCATCGACGTCTCATCTCACACCGGCGATGCATAGGCCGACGCGGCGGCGGATTTTTAATTATGCATACTTAGGCTTTGTTTTTAATGCTGGTCTTTTGTTAGAGCAATGTTTAGGTCAGCTGGCTCTGTGTAATTACTAAAATTGCTCGATTCAGTAAGTGTGGTCTGTCTGCTGTACGCTCTTTTGTGTGCCCAAATTAGCAAGCGATGTTAAATTATGCAATGACGTACCCGGGGAAATTTCCACCAAAATTTGAATTATCAAACTCATCCCATGCGCATAAAACAGAAGAATCGTTTGCGATGCACACATTCGTTCAAGTGAATGGTCCGGCGGCACCGCGCACGTTCAAAGTGAATGTGCCCATGCCTTGAGACCAAAATTTGAATTATCAAACTCATCCCATGCGCGTAAAGCAGAAGAATCGTTTGCGATGCACTCAATCGTTCAAAGTGAATGGTCCGGCGGCACCGCGCGCAAAGTTTCTCTCCACATTTCCAAAATTTTGGCCTACCGCCAAAATATCTACCCCCGCCCCCCTTCCCCCTTCCCCACCCCCTTTTCTACCCGACCACAAGTCACATTTCCCCTATTTCCTCCTTCCTTCCTTGCTAAGCTATAGCCGCTTCCTCGCTCTCCCCATCTCACATCCTATCGCCGGGGTCGCCATGGTCTTCTTCAAAGACATCTCCAGCGGTTCCTCCTCCGGCGACTACTCCTTCACCACCCGGGTATGCCTCTCTTCTCTCTCTCGGGCTATGACTTGGAATGAAGGATTTTGACTCGGAGGTCGATTTGAGTCGTTTCTTCCTCTTGTAGCTCCCTAAGACCATCAGTGGCAACGAATGGAGCGGGGTGGCTGAAGATCTATCTGCTCGTTGTCACCATCAATCTCCATGCGTGAAGCTACTTGCGTTTGATTCTGCGGACATTGGGAGGAAGTTTCTGGCATGTGCAGAGAAGGTTAGACCCTCTTTCGTTGTTACAAATCATTTGTTAGATGTGATTCAGACACTGTCACGGTCCCAACCCATTCATACCACACCTTCAACCAAACGCATCCTAAGACAGTGTAACAGTTTGTACCTAGTATCTTAAATTGTTGCCATCTCATCAGCGGTGCCATTAGAAAATTATTTGGCACCGCTTCAGCAGTTTGTGCAGCCAACTTTGGTCCACACATCCGAGCAGCCAAGCAGTAAAATACTAAATCTTTATGGCACGAAGGAACTGGGCATCGGAGCAACTACGTGCTCCGGAGTCCGGGTCCTACTTTTTTTTCCGCTGCATCGGCTCGCCAGTTCAGGGCACCGGTGCGAGATGTAGCAAGAGTTGTCTTTACACCAGTTTTGGCATACATAGTGGACGGCCTTAGCGCTATTAGTTCTATGTTACTAAATTTTGTTGGAAATATGCCCTAGAGGCAATAATAAATAGGTTATTATTATATTTCCTTGTTCATGATAATCGTTTATTATCCATGCTAGAATTTTCTCGATTATGGAGGTGAAAAGGAGTTCGTCGTAAAGGGTTACGTCGATGCGAACTTTGACACTAATCCGGATGACTCTGAGTAGTAAACCGGATTCGTATAGTAGAGCAATTATTTGAAATGGCTCCAAATAGCGCGTGGTAGCATCCACAAGATGACATAGATATTCGTAAAGCACACACGGATCTGAAAGGTTCAGACCCGTTGACTAATAACCTCTCTCACAAGCATAACATGATCAAACCAGAACACATTGAGTGTTAATCACATAGTGATGTGAACTAGATTGTTGACTCTAGTGAACTCTTTGATGTTGGTCACATGGTGATGTGACCTATGAGTGTTAATCACATGGTGATGTGGACTAGATTACTGACTCTAGTGCAAGTGGGAGACTGTTGGAAATATGCCCTAGAGGCAATAATAAATAGGTTATTATTATATTTCCTTGTTCATGATAATCGTTTATTATCCATGCTAGAATTGTATTGATAGGAAACTCAGATACATGTGTGGATACATAGACAACACCATGTCCCTAGTAAGCCTCTAGTTGACTAGCTCGTTGATCAATAGATGGTTATGGTTTCCTGACCATGGACATTGGATGTCGTTGATAACGGGATCACATCATTAGTAGAATGATGTGATGGACAAGACCCAATCCTAAGCCTAGCACAAGATCGTGTAGTTCGTTTGCTCAGAGCTTTTCTAATGTCAAGTATCATTTCCTTAGACCATGAGATTGTGCAACTCCCGGATACCGTAGGAATGCTTTGGGTGTACCAAACGTCACAACGTAACTGGGTGGCTATAAAGGTGCACTACAGGTATCTCCGAAAGTGTCTGTTGGGTTGGCACGAATCGAGACTGGGATTTGTCACTCCATGTAAATGGAGAGGTATCTCTGGGCCCACTCGGTAGGACATCATCATAATGTGCACAATGTGACCAAGGAGTTGATCACGGGATGATGTGAGTTATGGAACGAGTAAAGAGACTTGCCGGTAACGAGATTGAACAAGGTATAGGGATACCGACGATCGAATCTCAGGCAAGTAACATATCGATAGACAAAGGGAATTGCATACGGGATTGATTGAATCCCCGACATCGTGGTTCATCCGGTGAGATCATCGTGGAACATGTGGGAGCCAACATGGGTATCTAGATCCCGCTATTGGTTATTGACCGGAGAACGTCTCGGTCATGTCTGCATGGTTCCCGAACCCGTAGGGTCTACACGCTTAAGGTTCGATGACGCTAGGGTTATAGGGAAAGCATGTATGTGGTTACCGAATGTTGTTCAGAGTCCCGGATGAGATCCCGGACGTCACGAGGAGTTCTGGAATGGTCCGGAGGTAAAGATTTATATATAGGAAGTATGGTTTTGGCCACCGGAAGTGTTCCGGGCATCACCGGCAGTGTACCGGGACCACCGGAGGGGTCCGGGGGTCCACCGGGAGGGGCCACGGGGCCCCGGAGGCAGACATGGGCCAAGTGTGAGAAGGGACCAGCCCCTAGGTGGGCTGGGGCGCCTCCCCACCAAGGCCCATGAGCCTGGAGAGAAGAGGGGGCAAACCCTAGGGCAGATGGGCCCTAAAGGCCCATGCCTGGTGCGCCTCCCTCTCCCCCACTGGGCCGCCACCCTAGATGGGTTTTGGGGCTGCCGCACCCCTTGGGGTGGAAACCCTAGAGGGGGTGCAGCACCCTCCCTCTCCCCTATATATAGTTGAGGTATTGGGGGCTGCAAACACATGAGTTTTCCTCTCCCTGGCGCAGCCCTACCTCCTCCTCCTCCTCCTCTCCCGCGGTGCTTGGCGAAGCCCTGCGGGATTGCCACGCTCCTCCATCACCACCACGCCGTCGTGTTGCTGCTGGATAGAGTCTTCCCCAACCTCTCCCTCTCTCCTTGCTGGATCAAGGCGTGGGAGACGTCACCGGGCTGCACGTGTGTTGAACGCGGAGGCGCCGTGGTTCGGCGCTTAGATCGGAATCAACCGCGATCTGAATCGCTACGAGTACGACTCCCTCATCCGCGTTCTTGCAACGCTTCCGCATCGTGATCTACAAGGGTATGTAGATGCACTCCCCTTCCCCTCGTTGCTAGAGTACCCCATAGATTGATCTTGGTGATGCGTAGAAAATTTTGAATTTCTGCTACGTTCCCCTACAAATTTGTGCATGTACACACCTGTTAGTATCAATTTGTTGTCATCCAAACACTGTCTCTATGCTGTTGCGGTTATATTTACCTTCCTCATAAAATGTTCAATTTGTTATTTATTGTACATGAGTAAGAACTTGTAGCGTCGTTGTAGTTAATTATAGCTTCTAATGTTCCAGAATTTGGTTGTTGTCTTAGTACCAATTATTTCATTTGCACATTGATCTTTTTGAGAAGATATGTCATAATTAACATGTTTCTTCAGTTTTTCAAAATAAGCATTGGTGATTTTCTATGTTGCTATAAACCCATTTCCCCTACAATTGTTACTGATCTAGTTTTTAATATTATAGGATGAACGAAAGTGTTCTTACTTGGAGTGGGTTGATCAAGAGTGGCCACAGTCTTTGAAGATGTGCCTAACGAAGCTCTGGAGCATGTATGAGAAAGTGAACACACGTAGGCTTAGAGAAAGTCTTGTCAACGCTAAAGCATATTTCAAGATGCGGGATAAAAAGTTGAAGGTGGAGAATGAGCTCAGATTTTTTAAATCAGACTTTGCTAAGATGGTGTTGGCGAAGGAGGAGGCACTTTCCCAGTTGGCCCGTGCAAAACGGGTTCTTACTGAACTGAAAGCAGAGGTGGATAAGACGAGCCTGGATGATCGCGATTAGGGAAATGAATATATTGTTCTTATGAAGTTGAACTAGCTATATGTTGTACTGTGATGTTTTCATGTAGCTACCGTACTGTGATATTATAATATATTTATGTGCCTGATATAAAATTGGCAAACAGCTGTTCAATATGAAATGTGAATTTGCGTAATACTGGAATTATTAATTGTAAACTAATAAACCTGCTAAATGTGTCATGGACCTTTGCAAACGGTTCTAGCAGTAAAAGCACTTGCGATGGATAGCCCCAATGCCACACAGTTTTCTTCATCAAATCGTGTGTGATATAGTTGATAAAAGCAAACAGTTAACCAAGGAAGACCGTGTGTGATAGTTACACCTTTCACACACGAGCCTACACATAAAACTGTGTGGGATTTACGTCCGAACGCAAACGTTTTCCCTGGATTGACTGTGTGGGATGTACATAAGAACGGAAACGTATTCCTTGGATTGACTGTGTGCGATATACATACGAACGAATTTTTTTTCTGGGATTCACCGTGTGGGATGTACATACCTACGGAAATGATTTTCTCGGATTACCATGTGGGATGTACATACCTACGAAAATGATTTTCTCGGATTACCGTGTGGGATGTACATACCTACGGAAATGATTGGGTTTCGATGCCTTGCCCGATCGCACACGGCCCCAGCCTGGGTCCCAGGATGGCCTATCCCCGACGATTTCTGGGTCATGTGGGAAGGACACCCTATCGCACACACTCACTTGGCGACGGGTCCAAATGCCGTCGCGGAAAGTGGTTAAAAGCCGTTTGTTTAGGGCCGACGCGCACCAGTGAGTTTTGAGATATGATGATGTGATATGTGAGTTATGTTGATGAGTAATTATGCTTTAGTAAGAATATTGGTGTTAAGGTTTGTGATTCCCTATGCAAGCACGAAAGTCAATAGTCATGCAATGAAATTATATCCTACTTGTGGTGCTTATTCGGTGTTATTTATGCTTAATGCTTGCTTATGAGATTATTCGTTTCTTGGTTGGTCGCTTCTCAATCTTTTGCTAGCCTTCATTTTGCACTAAGCATGATCTCTACTTGTGCATCCAAATACCTTTAAACCAGTTTTGCCACATGAGTCCACTATATCTACCTATATGCGGTATTTTTTTGCCGTTCTAAGCAAATTTGCATGTGCCATCTCTAATTTTCAAAATAAACTTCTCTTTTGTCTGTTCGTTTCGCTCGCGGAGCGGTGAGGGGTGGCTAATATTTTCCATGCTAGATGTGTTATTCTCACGATGAGTGTTTATTCACTTGTCATTGCACGAGAGTAAGGCAAAGGTATTAGGGATGCCCAGTCCCGAAATGAAAAATGAATTTACTTTATGTTGTCAAATAATAAATTCCTTGGAAAGTGTTGGTATGGAGGGAAACCGTGGATACGGCTAGCCATGGAAAGTGAAAGTATGGTGGAAAAAGGGAATAAACTTTATTTTCTTTTTGGGAACCGCCTATGATATATCTAGCATGGAAAGTGTTGGGAACTCTAAGTCGTTTTCGTTGGTGGGATGGATACACCTCCCAAAATGTTTTTATCTCTAAGTTTTTCGCTTTGAGCTCTCGCACCTCTACAAATCCCTACTTCCCTCTGCGAAGGGCCTTTCTTTTACTTTATGCAATTTTTATTTTGGATTTGAGTCTCCATCTTCTCTTACAAAAGCACCAACTAGGAGGCAATATGATCGTACTTAAGTATTGGGTGTAACTAATATGCGATTGTGTTCCATGAATGGATCAATGGTTGAGCATGATGGGCTAGGGATAACTTATTATAGCGTTGATATTTTGAAAGACATGGTTGCTTGTTGATATGCTTGAGTATTTAAATTATCATGTCAAAACTAGACTATTGCTTTGAATCACATAAAAGTCCAAATGTCCATGCTATAAAGAAAAGAATATGATATGACATGTTAGGCTGCATTCCACATCAAAAATTCTGTTTTTATCACTTACCTACTCGAGGATGAGTAGGAGTTAAGCTTGGGGATGCTGATACGTCTCCAACGTATCTATAATTTTTTATTGTTCCATGCTTTTATATTATCAATCTTGGATGTTTTATAATCATTTTATAGTCATTTTATCTCATTTTTAGTACTAACCTATTGACATAGTGCCAAGTGCCAGTTGCTGTTTTCTGCATGTTTTTTACATCGCAGGAAATCAATATCAGACGGAGTCCAAACGCAACGAAACTCCACGGAGATTTTTTTGGACCAGAAGGAACACAATGGGCCCTGGGGGTGCTCCGAGGAGAGCACAACCAACTAGGGCGCGCCCTGGTGGGTTGTGCCCACCTCGGGTGCCCCCTGGACCGCCTCTTTGCTCTATAAATACCCCAATATTCCCAAAACCCTAGGGGAGTCGACGAAATATTCATCCAGCCGCCGCAGAGTCCAGAACCACCAGATCCAGTCTAGACACCATCTCGGATGGGGTTCACCACCTCCATTGGTGCCTCTCGATGATGGCGAGTAGTTCTTTGTAGACCTTCGGGTCCGTAGTTAGTAGCTAGATGGCTTCATCTCTCTCTCTCTCTCTCTAAATTCTCAATACAATGGTCTCTTGGAGATCTATCTGATGTACCTCTTTTGCAGTGTGTTTGTTGGGATCAAATGAACTTTGAGTTTATGATCAGATCTATCTTTTTATATCCATGAAAGTTATTTGAGTTTCTTTGATCTCTTATATGCATGATATCTTAAGCCTCGTATTTCTTCTCCGATATTCGTGTTTTGTTTGGCCAACTTGATCTATTTATCTTGCAATGGGAAGAGGTGCTTTGTAGTGGGTTCAATCTTACGGTGCTTTATCCCAGTGACAGAAGGGGAACCGACACGTATGTATCATTGCTACTAAGGATAAAACGATGGGGTCTATATCTACATAGATAGATCTTGTCTACATCATGTCATCGTTCTTATTGCATTACTCTGTTTTTCCATGAACTTAATACACTAGATGCATGTTGGATAGCGGTCGATGTGTGGAGTAATAGTAGTAGATGCAGGCAGGAGTCGGTCTACTAATCTTGGACGTGATGCCTATATAATGATCATTGCCTGGATATCGTCATGAGTATTTGAAGTTCTATCAATTTCCCAACAGTAATTTTTTCACACACCGTTTGCTATTTTTCTCGAGAGAAGCCACTAATGAAACCTACGGCCCCCGGGTCTCTTTCTCATATATTTGCCTTTGCGATCTACTTTTTCCTTGCATTTATTTTCAAATCTATTAAACCAAAAATACAAAAATACCTTGCTGCAATTTATTCTTATTTATTTTATTTGGCATTCAACCTATCAATCTACTACAATTTTATCTCACGTCAGTTTGCCTATCTTGAGGCGCCATACCCCGGAAGGGATTAACAACCCCTTTACCACGTCGGGTTGCGAGGATTTGTTATCTGTGTGCGGGGGCTGTTTACGTTGTGTTGCTTGGTTCTCCTACTGGTTCGATAACCTTGGTTTCATAGCTGAAGGAAATACCTACCATCAATGTGCTGCATCATCATCCCTTCCTCTTTGGGGAAATACCGACGTAGCTTCAAACGACATCAGGCTACACGCCAGTCGACTGACTTTTTCATCTTTGGTCAATCGATTTTCCAGCCACTGGATACGAAATCAAGGGCTTGCAGTTCATCTTCAGCCGCCAGCCACCACCGGCCAAACCGCCAGCCCCCGCCGCCCGCGGTCTGCGGCGCTCCCGCGCCGCCTCGCCGCCCCGAAACCACTCCCCACCGTCGGTCTGCCGCCGCCCCGGCCATCCCTCTAGGCCCCCCGCGCTGAGCTTTTTCTCTGGCAATCCCCATGCCACCACCCAATCACCGCGCCCCCACTGCCAGCGACTGCCAACCAGAGGTCTCACGACTTCGAATCCCCACCGACCACTAATTTATTACCATTTCTGTCTTTCATATACGCACTGACGGGTGGGCCCTATGGTAATGTGCGTTGCTGAATGTGGACCATTTGACTCGTCAATTGACCGTGTAATCAACAAATTACGAAGTTGTATGGTGAGCCAGTGGCCGTATGACCACCATAAAATGTATTTTATTAACACAGTACATACTCAAACTACCATTTCTTTCTTTCATATACGCGCTGACAGGTGGGCCCCACGGTTACGCGCGCCGATGGTGCAACACTAGTTGCGCCACGTGGAACGTTTGACTAGTCAATTGATTGTGTCATCAACAAAATACGGAGTTGTACGGGTGAGCCAGTGACCGTATAATCACGACATGTATTTTTTTAACACGGTACAGACGCAAGCGCTCATATATACACGCGAGCACTCACCGCTATAAGCGCACACACGCAGACCCTACCCCTATGAGCACCTTCGAGAGAGTGAGCCAGCATATGATCTTGAGATTTTACGAAGTCACCATAGGTGCCTCGTAGTCAAGGGGAATTTCTCCTCCCACTGAACGCACATCGCCAGAAAATACTGAAATTAATCCTGGATAAATGCGAGCACCAAGACTTTAACCCTGGTGGGCTCGGGAAACCACTGTTGTCGGTGTCAAAACCGGCGGATCTCGGGTAGGGGTCCCGAACTGTGCGTCTAGGATCGATGGTAACAGGAGACGGGGGACACGATGTTTACCCAGGTTCGGGCCCTCTCTATGGAGGTAATACCCTACTTCCTGCTTGATTGATCTTGATGAATATGAGTATTACAAGAGTTGATCTACCTCGAGATCGTAATGGCTAAACCCTAGGAGCCTAGCCTATGTGTATATGGTAATGAATGTCCCCTATCCGGACTATGCTCTCCGGTTTATATAGACACCGGAGAGATCTAGGGTTACATGGGGTCGGTTACATAAGAAGGAATCTTCATAGTTAGTCGCCTAGCTTGCCTTCCACGCCAAGGAAAGTCCAATCCGGACACGGGTATAGTCTTCGGCCTTCGTATCTTCACAGCCCATCAGTCCAGCCCAATGAATAACAGGCCGGACGCCCGAGGACCCCTTAGTCCAGGACTCCCTCAGTAGCCCCTGAACCTGGCTTCAATGACGAGGAGTCCGGCGCGCAGATTGTCTTCGGCATTGCAAGGCGGGTTCCCTCCTTCCGAACTCCAGAATAGTCTTCGGATGTAGTAGATATATCCGGACCTGTGTATATAATTGCAGAAAATACAATATTCCCCGAGTCTAATTTGTTGATAACTGTTTATGACATCGCGTCACGCCTGCCCGGTTACAATTTCCAACCGTTGGCTGGCCCGTCGCCCCACGTCTCGGGACGCGGTTTTACTGGCATGTCTTGCCAAGGCAGAGATCGTGTTCCCTTATTCACGGGATTTTCATTAATGCAAGCGTGGGTAACCCAACCGTCCCCTGGGTACAGCTCTCTAGGGATAGGTAAGTTTCGAGACCCAGGTGGATACGCTTAGTATTTGGGGTCTTTATATAGGGTCCCAGACTCGTCTTCTTCCTTTGCGCTTGCTTCTTCCTCAACCCCAGCCACCCCAAGTTCCAACCCTCGGGTTCCCATCGCTACCAGCCCTAATCATGTCTGGATCCAGCCGTCAAGGCCGGTGGGTGGATTCTTCTGTCATAGAGGAGGATATTGCAAAGCTCCGCACAGCGAGGTATCTGACCCCAGAAATCCTTCATCGGCTTCCTGCACAGGGGCAGGTCGTTCCTACCCCCAAATCCGGCGAGAGGGTAGTGTTTGTGTCCCACTTCCTCCATGGGTTAGGGTTCGCGCTTAACCCCTTCGTCCGAGGGCTCATGTTCTACTATGGGCTAGACTTTCATGATCTGGCCCCGGACTCTATTCTCCTCATCTCGACATTTATCGTCATGTTTGAGGCCTTCCTCCGGACTCCTCCGCACTTTGGTTTGTGGCTCAAGACCTTTGACGTGAGGCCGCATGTGACAGAGGAGGAGCAGGCAGTGTGCGGCAGCGTCACAATAGGCAAGCTTGCCAGCGCGGTTTGGTTTGAAGGATCTTTCGCCAAGTCTTCCGACCTATGGCAGCAGGGGTGGTTTTATATCAATGAACCGCGGGGCTCCAAGTGGACGGCTATGCCTGTGTTCCGACCCGGCCCTCCAATTCAGCTTGCTTCATGGATCAATAAGGGACTGGACTGGGGACCCGTCAATGAAGTGCAGACTCTGCAAGGTCGCATCCGAAGCCTTACCGAGAAGGGCATCGGTCTTGTGAACGTCGTTCAAGTAATGCTAGTCCGCCGGACCCTGCCATGTCAGCGGCGTCCTCTCCGTATGTGGGAGTTTAATCCAGAAGGGCGGTGGCCTCTTCAGCACTTCTTCGGCACCACGCACGAAGGAATGTAGAAATTATATTTCGGGGAACGAGAGCAATGGTCGGATACCACCAAAGACGTCGGCCTTGACTGCAATCATCCGGACACTACGATAAGTATTCAAACTCTGAACACCTTCCATTCAAGCATCTCTTGACAAGATACTGGACAACCCATCCCTATACATGACTGGATAAAGAAAGCGGTGTTAATCTGGTGTCCGGCGCCCCTTCCCGAAGACTCTGCGACCGCCCTGCTGACGAGAATGCTGATTCCCACACCGTACCAGGTGTCTGTAGAGGGGGGCGAGAGCGGGGAGCCCGAAGGTGATACCCGCCCTGAGGACGAATTAGACACTGTGTTCGGGGAAACCGAAACTCTTTTTCCCAAGGGCAAAAGTGCGGAGGAAGCTCTCCATGGCGAAAAGAGGGCTGCTTCCGAAGATCAGGAGGGGAAGCCTTCCAAGAGAGGAAAAATGCCATCGTAAGTGAGGCTGGGGCACTTTAAACGTACCTCATTCTTTTCCTATTAGTGAAGTAATCATCCGACATATGCATATCCACACAGGTTAACGCCTGGTGTTTCTCAATCGTCCTCCTCCTCGGGAGACCTTCTTCCGGAGATGATGGAGAGTGACACGCCATCTCTGGCTTCTTTGCCCAACAGGGGGGGATGATACTGAGGTATCGTCCCGAAGGGCTCCTCCCCATCGTCAAGCGGTGTCGGAAACGAAGAAGGCGTTACCCGAAGGTGGTGCCTCTGTCACGCAGGGTTCGGGAATCAAGAATGACGGCCCCGAACCGTCCGGTTTACAGCCGGAGACGATTCTGGGGGAGAGTAAGCAGATTCCTTCAAAGGAATGCCGTACTCCGGCGGCGGTTTCCGAAGACCCTGGAGCGCCGGAAATGCTGACGGACATGCTGCGGTGAGTGTCCATTTCAGAGAAGCACCGTGCCTTGATGGTTACGGTGGTCGAAAAGGTTCTATCCGCGAAAAGCGGATTGAACGAGGCCTTCTCGAGCCTTCTAAGTGGTTTTGAGGTTTGTGATGTAGTTTTGCCAATTGAATGATATTGACAGAATGCACCTGTTGTATATGCAGTAGCCCCTGAGACACGGATTGCCTTCCGAAGGGAGCGATCGGAGGATCAAAAAGATGTGCTCAGTTACTATCCTTTATTTAACATGGAATACAGGCTGCCTCCCCTCCTGCGGCTACCCGAAATATGGAAGTGGCCGAACTGCAGCGAAAGCTGGATATTGCAGAAGATGACATTGCATTGATCAACAGGCGTCTTGACGACTCGCAAGGTATATATTTCGAGCATTCCTTACACCAATGTTCTTGCAATGTAGGCCTGACGCCGAAGAGGGTTTTATATGAAATGTGCATGTGCAGATGGTGCTGCCGCCGTTGAAGCTCTTCGGGCGGAGCTAGCCCGGGCCGAGGAGCAGGCTCGGTGTAGTGATGCGGCTGCCGAGAAGGCATCGGCTGATCTAAGAGCCGAACAGGCAGCTCAACACCGAAGTGAGGAGAAAATATCCGCACTGGCGCTTGAATTGAAGAATACTGCCAGCCGCTGTGAATTCCTTGAGAAGGAGAATAAAGCCAAAATGGCTGAACTTGATAAGGCCGTACGAGAGGCGAGTGAAGCTCGGTCTGAATCTAGGGCAGCTCGTGAAGAGATTCCGCAGGCTAAGGAGATAGCGGCCGGTAAGCCCTTTTTTGCTTCAGACTAAGTTTGGCAATCCGGACCATGCTCAGCTAAACCAGGTCTGGAGTTCTCCGACTGAATTTTTGGACTTGCCGAAGAGTTCTTCCGATGCAACGCAATTTTACCAAGCGCAAGAGGGGTATGCAACAGAGAAGCTTTTCTGGTCACAATTTGGCGCATCAAAGCGCCCTCTGTTGCTAAATGAACAGATGTCCCGGTGGGCCGAGCTTGATAGGATATCCGACGACGCCATGAAGAACGTCATAATCCGGTTGTGGCCGAGTGAGCCTGTTCCCAAGAGCTATTTTGGCCTGGTGCGCCGTCTTGTTGATGCGGTGCCGCGTATCGATGTTGCGAAGCGGTCGGCGTGCACTGAGGGTGCACGGATGGCCTTTGCCCGAGTCAAGACGTTCTGGGGGAAGATGAAGGCCGTCGTGTTGGGGAACGTAGTAATTTCAAAAAAATTCCTACGCACACACAAGATCATGGTGATGCATAGCAACGAGAGGGGAGAGTGTTGTCCACGTACCCTCGTAGACTGAAAGCGGAAGCGTTAGCACAACGCGGTTGATGTAGTCGTACGTCTTCACGATCCGACCGATCAAGTACCAAACGCACGGCACCTCCGAGTTCAGCACACGTTCAGCCCGATGACGTCCCTCGAACTCCGATCCAGTCGAGTGTTGAGGGAGAGTTTCGTCAGCACGACGGCGTGGTGACGATGATGATGTTCTACCGACGCAGGGCTTCGCCTAAGCACCGCTACAATATGATCGAGGTGGACTATGGTGGAGGGGGGCACCGCACACGGCTAAAAGATCAAACGATCAATTGTTGTGTCTCTAGGGTGCCCCCTGCCCCCGTATATAAAGGAGAAAGGGGGGAGGTGCGGCCGGCCAGGAGGGGGCGCGCCAGGAGGAGTCCTACTCCCACCGGGAGTAGGACTCCCTCCCTTTTCCTTGTTGGATTAGGAGTGGAGGGGAAAGAGGTGGAGGAGAAGAAGGAAAGGGGGGGCGCCCCCTCTCCTTGTCCTATTCGGACTAGGGGGAGGGGCGCACGGCCCTTGCCCTGGCCACCTCTCCTCTTCTCCACTAAGGCCCACTATGGCCCATTAACCCCCGGGGGGGTTCCGGTAACCCCTCTGGTACTCCGGTAAAATCCCGATTTCACCCGGAACACTTCCGATATCCAAATATAGGCTTCCAATATATCAATCTTCATGTCTCGACCATTTCGAGACTCCTCGTCATGTCCGTGATCACATCCGGGACTCCGAACAACCTTCGGTACATCAAAACATATAAACTCATAATATAACTGTCATTGAAACGTTAAGCGTGCGGACCCTACGGGTTCGAGAACTATGTAGACATGACCGAGACACGTCCCCGGTCAATAACCAATAGCGGAACCTGGATGCTCATATTGGCTCCCACATATTCTACGAAGATCTTTATCGGTCAGACCGCATAACAACATACGTTGTTCCCTTTGTCATCGGTATGTTACTTGCCCGAGATTCGATCGTCAGTATCTCAATACCTAGTTCAATCTCGTTACCGGCAAGTCTATTTACTCGTTCCTTAATACATCATCCCGCAACTAACTCATTAGTTGCAATGCTTGCAAGGCTTAAGTGATGTGCATTACTGAGTGGGCCCAGAGATACCTCTCCGACAATCGGAGTGACAAATCCTAATCTCGAAATACGCCAACCCAACAAGTACCTTCGGAGACACCTGTAGAGCACCTTTATAATCACCCAGTTATGTTGTGATGTTTGGTAGCACACAAAGTGTTCCTCCGGTAAACGGGAGTTGCATAATCTCATAGTCATAGGAACATGTATAAGTCATGAAGAAAGCAATAGCAACATACTAAACGATCGAGTGCTAAGCTAACGGAATGGGTCAAGTCAATCACATCATTCACCTAATGATGTGATCCCGTTAATCAAATGACAACCCATGTCAATGGCTAGGAAACTTAACCATCTTTGATCAACGAGCTAGTCAAGTAGAGGCATACTAGTGACACTCTGTTTGTCTATGTATTCACACATGTATTATGTTTCCGGTTAATACAATTCTAGCATGAATAATAAACATTTATCATGATATAAGGAAATGAATAATAACTTTATTATTGCCTCTAGGGCATATTTCCTTCAGTCTCCCACTTGCACTATAGTCAATAATCTAGATTACACAGTAATGATTCTAACACCCATGGAGCCTTGGTGCTGATCATGTTTTGCTCGTGGAAGAGGCTTAGTCAATGGGTCTGCAACATTCAGATCCGTATGTATCTTGCAAATTTCTATGTCTCCCACCTGGACTAAATCCCGGATGGAATTGAAGCGTCTCTTGATGTGCTTGGTTCTCTTGTGAAATCTGGATTCCTTCGCCAAGGCAATTGCACCAGTATTGTCACAAAAGATTTTCATTGGACCCGATGCACTAGGTATGACACCTAGGTCGGATATGAACTCCTTCATCCAGACTCCTTCATTTGCTGCTTCCGAAGCAGCTATGTACTCCGCTTCACACATAGATCCCGCCACGACGCTTTGTTTAGAACTGCACCAACTGACAGCTCCACCATTCAATGTAAACATATCCGGTTTGCGATTTAGAATCGTCCAGATCAGTGTCAAAGCTTGCCTCAACGTAACCATTTACGATGAGCTCTTTGTCACCTCCATAAACGAGAAACGTATCCTTAGTCCTTTTCAGGTATTTCAGGATGTGCTTGACCGCTGTCCAGTGATCCACTCCTGGATTACTTTGGTACCTCCCTGCTAGACTTATAGCAAGGCACACATCAGGTCTAGTACACAGCATTGCATACATGATAGAGCCTATGGCTGAAGCATAGAGAACATCTTTCATTTTCTCTCTATCTTCTAAAGTGGTCGGGCATTGAGTCTTACTCAACTTCACACCTTGTAACACAGGCAAGAACCCTTTCTTTGCTTGATCCATTTTGAACTTCTTCAAAACTTTGTCAAGGTATGTGCTTTGTGAAAGTCCAATTAAGCGTCTTGATCTATCTCTATAGATCTTGATGCCCAATATATGCGCAGCTTCACCGAGGTCTTTCATTGAAAAACTCTTATTCAAGTATCCCTTTATGCTATCCAGAAATTCTATATCATTTCCAATCAGCAATATGTCATCCACATATAATATCAGAAATGCTACAGAGCTCCCACTCACTTTCTTGTAAATACAGGCTTCTCCAAAAGTCTGTACAAAACCAAATGCATTGATCACACTATCAAAGCATTTATTCCAACTCCGAGAGGCTTGCACTATTCCATAAATGGATCGCTGGAGCTTGCACACTCTGTTAGCTCCCTTTGGATCGACAAAACCTTCCGGTTGCATCATATACAACTCTTCTTCCAGAAATCCATTCAGAAATGCAGTTTTGACATCCATTTGCCAAATTTCATAATCATAAAATGTGGCAATCGCTAACATGATTCGTACAGACTTAAGCATCGCTACGGGTGAGAAGGTCTCATCATAGTCAATCCCTTGAACTTGTTGAAAACCTTTTGCAACAAGTCGAGCTTTATAGACAGTAACATTACCGTCAGCGTCAGTCTTCTTCTTGAAGATCCATTTATTCTCAATTGCTTGCCAATCATCGGGCAAGTCAACCAAAGTCCACACTTTGTTCTCATACATGGATCCCATCTCAGATTTCATGGCCTCAAGCCATTTTGCGGAATCTGGGCTCACCATCACTTCTTCATAGTTCGTAGGTTCGTCATGGTCTAGTAACATAACCTCCAGAACAGGATTACCATACCACTCTGGTGCGGATCTTACTTTGGTTGACCTACGAGGTTCAGTAACAACTTGATCTAAAGTTCCATGATCATCATCATTAACTTCCTCACTAATTGGTGTAGGCGTCACAGGAACAGATTTCTGTGATGAGCTACTTTCCAATAAGGGAGCAGGTACAGTTACCTCATCAAGTTCTACTTTCCTCCCACTCACTTCTTTCGAGAGAAACTCCTTCTCTAGAAAGGATCCATTCTTAGCAACGAATGTCTTGCCTTTGGATCTGTGATAGAAGGTGTACCCAACAGTCTCCTTTGGGTAGCCTATGAAGACACATTTCTACGATTTGGATTCGAGCTTATCAGGTTGAAGCTTTTTCACATAAGCATCGCAGCCCCAAACTTTAAGAAACGACAACTTTGGTTTCTTGCCAAACCACGGTTCATAAGGCGTCGTCTCAACGGATTTCGATGGTGCCCTATTTAACGTGAATGCAGCCGTCTCTAAAGCATAACCCCAAAACGATAGCGGTAAATCAGTAAGAGACATCATAGATCGCACCATATCTAGTAAAGTACGATTATGATGTTCAGACACACCATTACGCTGTGGTGTTCCGGGTGGCGTGAGTTGCGAAACTATTTCGCATTGTTTTAAATGTAGACCAAACTCGTAACTCAAATATTCCCCTCCACGATCAGATCGTAGAAACTTTATTTCTTGTTACGATGATTTTCAACTTCACTCTGAAATTCTTTGAACTTTTCAAATGTTTCAGACTTATGTTTCGTTAAGTAGAAATACCCATATCTGCTTAAATCATATGTGAAGGTGAGAAAATAACGATATCCGCCACGAGCCTCAACATTCATCAGACCACATACATTTGTATGTATGATTTCCAACAAATCTGTTGCTCTCTCCATAGTACCGGAGAACGGCGTTTTAGTCATCTTGCCCATGAGGCACGGTTCGCAAGTACCAAGTGATTCATAATCAAGTGGTTCCAAAAGTCCATCAGTATGGAGTTTCTTCATGCGCTTTATACCGATATGACCTAAATGGCAGTGCCACAAATAAGTTGCACTATCATTATCAACTCTGCATCTTTTGGCTTCAACATTATGAATATGTGTATCACTACTATCGAGATTCATAAAAAATAGACCACTCTTTAAGGGTGCATGACCATAAAAGATATTACTCATATAAATAGAACAACCATTATTCTCTGATTTAAATGAATAACTGTCTCGCATCAAACAAGATCCAGATATAATGTTCATGCTCAACGCTGGCACCAAATAACAATTATTTAGGTCTAATACTAATCCCTAAGGTAGATGTAGAGTTAGCATGCCGACGGCGATCACATCGACTTTGGAACCGTTTCCCACGCACATCGTCACCTCGTCCTTAGCCAGTGTTCGCTTAATCCGTAGTCCCTATTTTGAGTTGCAAATATTAGCAACAGAACCAGTATCAATTACCCAGGTGCTACTGCGAGCTCTAGTAAGGTACACATCAATAACATGTATATCACATATACCTTTGTTCACCTTGCCATCCTTCTTATCCGCCAAATACTTGGGGCAGTTCCGCTTCCAGTGACCAGTCTGCTTGCAGTAGAAGCACTCAGTCTCAGGCTTACGTCCAGACTTGGGTTTCTTCTCTTGAGAAGCAACTTGTTTGATGTTCTTCTTGAAGTTCCCCTTCTTCTTCCCTTTACCCTTTTTCTTGAAACTGGTGGTCTTATTGACCATCAACACTTGATGCTCCTTCTTGATTTCTACCTCCGCAGCCTTTAGCATTGCGAAGAGCTCGGGAATCGTCTTATCCATCCCTTGCATGTTAAAGTTCATCATGAAGCTCTTATAGCTTGGTGGCAGTGATTGAAGAATTCTGTCAATGACGCTATCATCCGGGAGATTAACTCCCAGTTGAATCAAGTGATTGTTATACCCAGACATTCTGAGTATATGCTCACTGACAGAACTATTCTCCTTGCAGCTGTAGAACTTATTGGAGACTTCATATCTCTCAATCCGGGCATTTGCTTGAAATATTAACTTCAACTCCTGGAACATCTCATATGCTCCATGACGTTCAAAATGTCGTTGAAGTCCCGGTTCTAAGCCGTAAAGTATGGCACACTAAACTATTGAGTAGTCATCAGCTTTGCTTTGCCAGACGTTCTTAACGTCGTCAGTTGCATCTGCAGTAGGCCTGGCACCCAGCGGTGCTTCCAGGACGTAATTCTTCTGTACAGCAATGAGGATAATCCTCAAGTTACGGACCCAGTCCGTGTAATTGTTACCATCATCTTTCAACTTTGCTTTCTCAAGGAACGCATTAAAATTCAACGGAACTACAGCACGGGCCATCGATCTACAATCAACATAGACAAGCAAGATACTATCAGGTACTAAGTTCATGATAAATTTAAGTTCAATTAATCATATTACCCCACTTAGATAGACATCCCTCTAATCCTCTAAGTGATCACGTGATCCAAATCAACTAAACCATAACCGATCATCACGTGAAATGGAGTAGCTTTCAATGGTGAATATCACTATGTTGATCATATCTACTATATGATTCATGCTCGACCTTTCGGTCTCAGTGCTCCGAAGCCATATCTGCATATGCTAGGCTCGTCAAGTTTAACCTGAGTATTCTGCGTGTGCAAAACTGGCTTGCACCCGTTATAGATGGTCGTAGAGCTTATCACACCCGATCATCACGTGGTGTCTGGGCACGACAAACTTTGGCAACGGTGCATACTTAGGGAGAACACTTTTATCTTGAAATTTAGTGAGAGATCATCTTATAATGCTACCGTCAATTAAAGCAAGATAAGATGCATAAAAGATAAACATCACATGCAATCAATATAAGTGATATGATATGGCCATCATCATATTGTGCTTGTGATCTCCATCTCCGAAGCACCGTCATGATCACCATCATCACCAGCGCGACACCTTGATCTCCATCGTAGCATCGTTGTCGTCTCGCCAATCTTATGCTTCTACGACTATCGCTACCACTTAGTGATAAAGTAAAGCATTACAGGGCGATTGCATTGCATACAATAAAGCGACAACCATATGGCTCCTGCCAGTTGCCGATAACTCGGTTACAAAACATGAACATCTCATACAATAAAATTTAGCATCATGTCTTGACCATATCACATCACAACATGCCCTGCAAAAACAAGTTAGACGTCCTCTACTTTGTTGTTGCAAGTTTTACATGGTTGCTATGGGCTTAGCAAGAAACGTTCTTACCTATGCATCAAAACCACAACGATAGTTTGTCAAGTTGGTGCTGTTTTAACCTTCGCAAGGACCGGGCATGGCCACACTCGGTTCAACTAAAGTGGAAGAAACTGACACCCGCCAGCCACCTGTGTGCAAAGCACGTCGGTAGAACCAGTCTCGCGTAAGCGTACGCGTAATGTCGGTCCGGGCCGCTTCATCCAACAATACCGCCGAACCAAAGTATGACATGCTGGTAAGCAGTAGGACTTATATCGCCCACAACTCACTTGTGTTCTACTCATTCATATGACATCTACGCATAAAACCAGGCTCGGATACCACTATTGGGGAACGTGGTGATTTCAAAAAAATTCCTACGCACACACAAGATCATGGTGATGCATAGCAACGAGATGGGAGAGTGTTGTCCACGTACCCTCGTAGACCGAAAGCGGAAGCGTTAGCACAACGCGGTTGATGTAGTCGTACGTCTTCACGATCCGACCGATCAAGTACCGAACGCACGGCACCTCCGAGTTCAGCACACGTTCAGCCCGATGATGTCCCTCGAACTCCGATCCAGCCGAGTGTTGAGGGAGAGTTTCGTCAGCACGACGGCGTGGTGGCGATGATGATGTTCTACCGACGCAGGGCTTCGCCTAAGCACCGCTACAGTATTATCGAGGTGGACTATGGTGGAGGGGGGCACCGCACACGGCTAAAAGATCAAACGATCAATTGTTGTGTCTCTAGGGTGCCCCCCTGCCCCTGTATATAAAGGAGCAAGGGGGAAGGTGCGGCCGGCCAGGAGGGGGCGCGCCAGGAGGAGTCCTACTCCCACCGGGAGTAGGACTCCCTCCCATTTCCTTGTTGGATTAGGAGTGGAGGGGAAAGAGGTGGAGGAGAAGAAGGAAAGGGGGGGCGTCGCCCCCCTCTCCTTGTCCTATTCGGACTAGGAAGGAGGGGCGCGCGGCCCTTGCCCTGGCCGCCTCTCCTCTTCTCCAGTAAGGCCCACTATGGCCCATTAACCCCCGGGGGGGTTCCGGTAACTCCTCCGGTACTCCGGTAAAATCCCGATTTCACCCGGAACACTTCCGATATACAAATATAGGCTTCCAATATATCAATCTTCATGTCTCGACCATTTCGAGACTCCTTGTCATGTCCGTGATCACATCCGGGACTCCAAACAACCTTCGGTACATCAAAACATATAAACTCATAATATAACTGTCATCGAAACGTTAAGCGTGCGGACCCTACTGGTTCGAGAACTATGTAGACATGACCGAGACACGTCTCCGGTCAATAACCAATAGCAGAACCTGTATGCTCATATTGGCTCCCACATATTCTACGAAGGTCTTTATCGGTCAGACCGCATAACAACATACGTTGTTCCCTTTGTCATCGGTATGTTACTTGCCCGAGATTCGATCGTCGGTATCTCAATACCTAGTTCAATCTCGTTACCGGCAAGTCTCTTTACTCGTTCCGTAATAAATCATCCCACAACTAACTCATTAGTTGCAATGCTTGCAAGGCTTAAGTGATGTGCATTACCGAGTGGGCCCAGAGATACCTCTCCGACAATCGGAGTGACAAATCCTAATCTCGAAATACGCCAACCCAACAAGTACCTTCGGAGACACCTGTAGAGCACCTTTATAATCACCTAGTTACGTTGTGACGTTTGGTAGCACACAAAGTGTTCCTCCGGTAAACGGGAGTTGCATAATCTCATAGTCATAGGAACATGTATAAGTCATGAAGAAAGCAATAGCAACATACTAAATGATCGAGTGCTAAGCTAACGGAATGGGTCAAGTCAATCACATCATTCACCTAATGATGTGATCCCGTTAATCAAATGACAACCCATGTCAATGGCTAGGAAACTTAACCATCTTTGATCAACGAGCTAGTCAAGTAGAGGCATACTAGTGACACTCTGTTTGTCTATGTATTCACACATGTATTATGTTTCCGGTTAATACAATTCTAGCATGAATAATAAACATTTACCATGATATAAGGAAATAAATAATAACTTTATTATTGCCTCTAGGGCATATTTCCTTCATGTCGATATTGCGGCGAAGAGTCCGCCCAAGGGCAAGGACCGTAATGAGCCGGAGCATTATTTTGAAGACGTCCTGGAAGCCGCCCGCCTGATAGAGGGTCAATGCTCGAAGAACATAATGTTCGATTGAGGTGTATTAGAATTGTAAAAGACAATTTTATAATTGATCTATTTTATATTTTTGCTCCAAAGCTTGAATTCCTCCTGTGCGGCCGTTTTAATATAATCTGAAAGTTTTCCAGTCGTCGGCTTCAGCCCCCTCGTAGGAAGTACGGGGGTGTTCGGAAAAGCATTTAATCACTCTTTATCCAACGTCTTGGTCCATAAAGGAGGTGATACTGCAGTGAACCAGGCAATCGGACTATAAGGCGTTAACACTTTCACTTAGCCATAGGAGTTTTACGGTGGGGCTACGACATAGCCCCTGGTATGTATGCGGCGTATAATGCCTTGCATATTTGATATGAAAAAGATCCCTCGTGTGACACGGAGAATCGCTAAGGATTCCAAGAAGTCGTCAAGTGGTTGACCAGCTCTCGCCGCATCATGACAGTCAGTTTTCGGCTTTCTCTACTGAGGTGCTCGTCCGGTTTAGACCAGGGCACAATCGCAGTAGTTCTCCCTTTACTACCCTAGCCGATAGAGCGGAACGTAGGGTAGCAAGCACAGGAGCCAGGCAACCCAAATATTGACCCAAGACAATGATTTGAAGCTGATGCATATAAGGCCAAACTTGCGACACCGAAGTACGCTATAGAGCTGTTCGGACTTTTACTGGCGACTCTTTCGCTCCCATACCGAGCCCCTGGCAGGGTATGCCGAGGTGCATCTGTAACGCGGCCGTTGAGGCCGTACTCATTGTTGAAAGAGTATGAAAGATTAGTTCGGACGAGGTTTACTGGGAGTGGAGAAATACGCCAATGATGAATTTATGTATATATATATAATAATAAAAAAGAAACCACAAGCCCGGCTATTTGACATGCTCGGGGTCGGGAATAGAGGAAAAAGGGCATAGTACAGGCTCGGAATAAAGAGTGCGGTTTACAAAAAGTTACTTTGGACCTCCTGTCGCACGTCTACGCCGCCCGTCCTCGAGGAGGGGAAACCTTAATGAAAGTAGCCCCTTAGGTGAGTGTACGGATCCAAACTCTGATAGAGTCCGTTGTAGATGTTGTCGTGTTGGTCACCTGTTCTTGAGAAATGATACAGAAAAATAAGAAAAACGTATAAAAAACGTTACAGGGATTCTTGCAGGGTTGTCCATATTGTGCTTCCGCCGATGCCCATGGTATCTTGAGTGCGTAGTGATGTACGCGTGGTGTAAATCTCGCCGGTATGGTAGGTGGGTGGCGGAAGCCGAGCTGCTATTTCCGTTCCGGGAGTGGCCGAACTTCGGAGGGAAACTGCTTCTGGCCCCTGATGTTCGGCTGGCGAGCCGCTCCGTTGTCTTTATCACCTGGTGGCCTCCTCCCCTTGCTATCGGCATTAAGCTTGCCTGCCTGCTTAAGGACCCAACAGTTTCTGTTGGTATGGTTAGCTGGCTTATCAGGATGACCGTGAATCTGACAAGGTCGGTCCAATATTCTGTCAAGGGTGGATGATCCATCCTGGTTTGCCTTTAGTGGCTTCTTCCGTTGACCGGGTTTCAGATTGTGAAATCCGGCATTGACCGCCATGTCGCGTAATCTTTCAGTATTGTTGCGACTGTTGTGTTCGGTTCGTCGTGGCTTACCGTTGCTGTCTCGAATTTCGGAAGTGCCCGGGTCGCTGGCGTTGTTGCTTTTACGAGCGAGCCAGTTGTCTTCTCCCGCACAAAAGCGAGTCATTAGAGCGGTAAGGGCTGTCATGGATTTGGGTCCTTCCTGGCCGAGGTGACGCGCTAGCCATTCATCCTGGACGCCATGTTTGAAGGCTGCGAGGGCTTCTCCGTCCAGACAGTCGGCAATTTGGTTCTTTTTGACTAAGAACCTAGTCCAGAACTCCCTGGCTGACTCGTCGGGCTGCCGGACAATATGACTTAAGTCATCGGCATCTAGTGGCCGGACATATGTTCCTTGGAAGTTGTCTCGAAAGGCGTCTTCCAAGTCCTTCCAGCTACCAATAGAATTTTCTGGCAAACTGTTTAGCCAGTACCGAGCTGGCCCTTTAAGCTTGAGAGGTATGTATTTAATGGCATGAAGGTCGTCTCTGTGAGCCATGTGGATATGGAGGAGGTAATCCTCAATCCATACCGCAGGATCTGTTGTTCTATCGTATGATTTGATGTTAATGGGTTTAAACCCGTCTGGAAATTCATGCTCCATTACCTCGTCGGTGAAGCACCTCCGGCGGACTCCGTTTATGGAGTTCGGACCGGGCGTGGTCAGCTCTGCTGTGTCCGAATAGGTGACCGTCATCACCGGTCGGGATATGTCCCCGCGATCTGTGTATTGACTTCGTGTGTCCTGTTCTACCCTCCAGGCCCTGTTGGATGTCGCGAGTGTTCCCCCGAGCTGTTTTGTTCTTGTTCTGACGGCCGGATGGGTTGGTATGGTGCTCTGCTTGGGCTGCTGCTTTATCCAGACCGAACTGTGGTCGGTCTACAACCTTATTCGATGGTGGTGTGGGCTCCAACGCCCTGCCATCGTATTGAGAGGGCCACCTGCTCTTGGGGTGGCTCTTGTCTGGGACGATAAGGCCGTATTCTTCGGTGGCCAAGACCTCGGTCCATCTATCATTGAGCAAATCTTGGCTCGCTTGAAGCTGCAGCTGCTTCTTTCTTAAGCTCCTTGCAGTGGCTATGAGCTGGCGTTTAAAGCGCTCCTGCTCGAGAGGTTCCTTAGGCACGATAAAATCCTCGTTGTCGAGGATCTCCTCTTCCTTGGAGAATGGGAGATAATTTCTATCCTCTGAGTCTCCATATGTTGCATGTTGATCAAGGTTGTCTCGCCTGCCTTCCTGTTCCTCCTGTTCGGATCCTTCCTCAACAGGGTCTTCATCGTCCGGAGTGTTGTCTTCTCTGGTGATGGTATTATTTTCTCTTGAGCGTCGTGACTTAGAGCGGCGTAGGGCGCGCCGGTGTTCGGACTTTGTACCAGGAGATTTATCCTCAACTGGGTCCACCTTGTTATCGTCGAAAGCGCCGTTGGGTGTGTCTATCATACACACGTCGTACCATGAAGTGGCCATCCCGCGTCTAGCGGGTAGTGATTTCTGGCCTTGCCCCTCATCTTCATCCATACCATCGATGTCTTCGGGGCCGAGGTCGAGCGTGTTGGTTGGGTCTTCGACATTGGCTATGAAGTGGGTTACGGGTGGGAAGCAAAATTCTCCATCATCAGCCGTAAGTTCGAACTGAACATAGTTCGGTGGCGAGTCGCCTGCCAGAGATAGGTTTTTTAGTGAGTTTAGTACATCGCCCATGGGCGAGTGTTGGAAGACGTCTGCGGAGCTGAACTTGAAGATCGATAACCGATCGAGCTCGGTATCCGCGGACTCGCAGGGTTCGGAACCTGTCGTCGGGGACGAGTCCGGGGTTCCGCTGATGCGGATATCATACGTAGTAGAGTCTGTGTGCGGCTCCAACGCCGCGGAATCGGTAGCCCCCATGACGGGGTTGAGCTTCCCATCCTGGGACGATTTGTTATGCTCCGGATCTAAGGCCAGAGTTGCTGCGGGAGCTATCTCCTGGATGCGGCCCGATGACAGGTTTAAGCCATGTCCATCGGGGCGGCGGGGAGCGATTGCCGCGGTCTCGAATCCGTCGAAGATCAAGTCTCCACGGATGTCCGCAACGTAGTTCAAGTTTCTGAATCTGACCTGATGGCCAGGGGCGTAGCTGTCGATCTGCTCCAGATGGCCAAGCAAGTTGGCCCGCAGTACGAAGCCGCCGAACACGAAGATCTGTCCGGGGGAAGGTTTCTCCCTGGACAACGTCATCATCGACGATTGAAGGGGCCATCAAACCTTTTGTCGACGGCACAGTGGAACTCTCAATGAAAGCACCAATGTCGGTGTCAAAACCGGCGGATCTCGGGTAGGGGGTCCCGAACTGTGCGTCTAGGATCGATGGTAACAGGAGACGGGGGACACAATGTTTACCCAGGTTCGGGCCCTCTCTATGGAGGTAATACCCTACTTACTGCTTGATTGATCTTGATGAATATGAGTGTTACAAGAGTTGATCTACCTCGAGATCGTAATGGCTAAACCCTAGGAGCCTAGCCTATGTGTATATGGTAATGGATGTCCCATATCCGGACTATGCTCCCCGGTTTATATAGACACCGGAGAGATCTAGGGTTACATGGGGTCGGTTACATAAGAATGAATCTTCATAGTTAGTCGCCTAGCTTGCCTTCCACGCCAAGGAAAGTCCAATCCGGACACGGGTATAGTCTTCGGCCTTCTATCTTCACAGCCCATCAGTCTGGCCCAATGAATAACAGGACGGACACACGAGGACCCCTTACTCCAGGACTCCCTCAACTGTCCTCCTAGCCATCCAACCATAAGTTGGTTAGCACCACAAAATGTATGTGGTGACCGTGATGAGCTTATTCTGAAGTCCAGTGACCATATCATGCTTTCGCTTCAAATACAATGACTGTAAGTGTCTTCAACAAAATACAGAGCACGCATCAAATACAATGTCCGTCAGTGTCATCAACAAAATACGGAGACGTATCGTGAGCTAGATACGGTATGATCACCACGAGAATGTATATGGTGACCGTAATGAGCATATTCTGAAGTCCAGTGACCGTATAGTGGTTTCTCTTGAAATACAGTGACCGTCACGCGTGAATGTGTCAGGGGCAAGCATACTTTTAGAGGGCTGAGAGATAGTTTGTGTGCGTACGTGAAAGTGGTGTAGAAAGAGGGGGTGTCCGGTGGAGACAAGGAGAGATATGCCCTTCGTTTCTCTTTCCTGTGACTAATATTTTAGGAGAAAATATAAACATTCATAATGCAGAACAAATATTTTTGGATGCACCATGCAATTAACTTTCATGTATAACATTGTACTATTGTATATGCTTATTTTCTTAGTGGCCGATTGCGTGTGTGGTGTGATGGGCACATCATTTCTAGTTGTGGTGGGCACATCATTTCTAGTTGTGGTGGGTCAACATGAGGACTCATGGGTCGGTTCCATCCTACGCCACATAGGTTGGACCGAGATGCATTATACGAAGACCCATGTGGAGGATTCGGCGTACAAGACGAAGCTACCAGAGTCGTTGAGGACTCTATCCCCACTGATGATAAGCCAACTATATATGATTTGTAACCCTAGGCCCCGAGTATGTTATAGAAGCCCGGGGCCTAGTTCGTCAATAGTATACACACACGCATAATGCCTGGTATTCACGTGTACTTTGTACACACCCCTATCACTAATATACAATACCAAGAGTAGGCTTTTTCTCAACTGCAAGGACCCGGACTTGGGTAAAACTTTGCCTCGTATTACCATCCAGCCTAACAGTCAGGGATATCCTACCAAATGATCTGATGGAATCATATCTGCCAACTACTAAGAGAGAGGTGTGTCTGTGGGGGGTGCAATGTGTGCGAGAGAGGCCTAAAGATAATGTGCGTGCGGGAGACACGTAAGCACATATATGTGCGTATAGAGGGCTAGTAGAGACCGTGCGTGTGTATATATGCATGTGAGAGAAATAGTGTTTTCCAACTAAGATTAGTGAAAAGAGTGGTACATAGTAGTCACAAAGAGAGAGGGAGATATATAGAGAGTGTGTGCATGAGACACCTGACACCCCGGGAGAGATTGTGAGCATGTGTGAGAGAGAAATGCCGATGTATATAAAGTGTGTGCACTTATGCATTAGATAGAGAGATATATAGCGCGTGTGTGAGAACGGGCTGAGGAATAGTGCATCTACGTGTAAAAGGAGGTTCTATGCATTAAATTAAAATATAAATGGCATTATTATTTTTGGATGAGATCATGAATTTTGCAATTGGCGTATGAACGAAAATCGGTCTATCAGACACCCATACTCTATTGAATGCTAGCATGTGCATGTGTTTATTTCATACTATCGGTCCATAGAGTGAGAGCGGTTTGAAATACAGACAATGCATTGCTTTTGCAATTCATATATAAACATTAATTAGTGCACTCCATGTTGTTAGTGTGAAGCACTTTATACATTTGTCACTTACATGGATACATTCCAAATTGCTAGCTACGAAATAGAATACATGTCGAATTCAACATAAAGGGGGTTTCGAAGATTCGAATTCATAGGAAGTGCATTCATCTATTTGAATCTGAGATAATGGCATTTGTAAATCAAATCTAAAAGGGGGCATCAATCTTTGTTGTGCGTATGAACATGCTATATATTCATACGCATGTCTAACTATTTTTTTGCAACCAAGGAGATTATATCTGGAACCATGCATGAACTGAGGTAAGTTGCATATTTTTTAATATATACTCGTGTACAATGTATATTCAAATGTACCCCCTCCATTCCAAAATAATCGTAGTTTTAGGATTTTCAAGAGTCAAGATTTGTGAAGTTTGACAAATAAGGAAAGTTCAATTCAAGAGAACCGAAAACGTTAATGCTTCTGCTCCCAAATATTGAACGAAGCGCCAAATAAGCCTCTGGTCACCCGAAACCGCGCGAGACTAATGTTTGGTGGTAGGAAATTACTGTCCTGACTCTGGCCCGTGTAGCCTATCAGCCGATGTCCAAAGGTCTAAACCGGGGTAGGTTCGTAGCTTCACCAAGACGCCAGTCTCAACCGCCTCTGAGAAGCATTCATACGCTGTGTGCGCCTAAACACCCATGCGCTTGGCCGAGCCATTTGGGACACCTAAGATTACTGTCCTACCGCCAACCCGCAATATGTCCAAAATTTTAGCTGGGGGAAAAGTTTGTAACTTTCCCCAAATTTCAAACAAGCGCGTCCCAAACCGAAACATTGTTCCCCCTGAGTTCCCCCTCCCTCCGTTTCCCCATTCATACTTCGTGGGCGCCAAAACGCCCTCTCCACCAGCCACGAAACCACAGCCTCGTCCATCCTCCACCCCATCATGCCCAATCCACCGCCGCCCTCCGCCATCACGCTGGAGCCGGTATCCCGACGTCGTCGTCCAATGCAACCGCAACCGCAACGCCCTTAAGGACTTAGCAGCTGAAGCCGAGGCAGAGCTGCCTCCACGACGCTGACGCCGACATGCGCCATACCAGAACCACTTCGACCATGCCGTCCTGCGCCTCATCGCTGCCGCTCCACTATCGCAACCGTCCACCGCATCGGAGCTGTTCCCGCTATGCCGTCGTTCGCCGCCTCGGATCTGGTTCCCCGCTGCCGATAGACGACCACCGCACCACACTCAACAACTTGGCCATGGGTTCATCCAAGGCTCCAGCGTCCTCCACAACTTCTCGTTTTCCAGCGAACCATAAGAAGATCGTTGGAAAAAGAGAAGGAGGACACGACACTGCCAGCAGAAAGAGGTACTCCTCTTCCCTTATTTGTGCAAATCTTACGTCTCTGTTCACACCATATTCATACCACGAAAGAAACTAGTTGAGCGCTTCTTACTGCATCTTCTTCGTGATACTAAATACAGAAGGTTTCCTCCCATTTACTATTTCACCTTGGCTAGAGGTCAGTAGCCCACCTGGATTTCAATTCGGGGTCAGTTGAATCGCAATTAAAAGAAGCAGCACCCACTTAGGCGCGCGGAGCACCTAGTCCGCCTGTTCGTTGGGGAAGCGGCGCATCGGTGTCTATCATAGGAGTGTGGGGCGCAGGAGCTGCTTGCGCCTGATCTGGAGGTCGGTGGGGCTTGAAGCGATGGTGGGGGCAGTGCCAAGCACGGCGGTGCGGTGAGGTCGAGGGGAGGGCGGAGGCAGGGGACTGGGTCGGTGGTCGCTGGTGTTTCGAGGAAGATCATCAACACTGACTGGCTGGAGGTAGATGAAGGCGATCTGCCCGTTCTTTGTACATTGGACGATGCAGAAAAAATGGACTGACCTATTTGTTTTCAGTCAACTGTATTTTCATAGGACCACACCTTGTGGTGTGCTGGAGGAGCATCTGCATTTCCCAGCCATCCCTGTGCTCATATTTCAAAATCCTAGAATCTAGTAATTTCGTGTGCCATGCATGTTGTAGAGCTATCATATGTCTCCCGTCATTTATTTCTCACCGACCTGCTATCTGCTACTAGTAATTTTACACTGTACTACTTGTGCACACACTTCACCCATACTCACACTATTGTTTCTTTATGCATGGGTATTTCAGACTCTGACGCAGTGTTGATGAATACACAAAAGAAAAGACAGGAGTCGCTCTAGTGTAATTCGAGGGTAAGCACTAAGCGTTTCAGCGCTCTAAAGGGTGTAGTGTCAGCAGATGGAGACAGTAAACATAGCTCTGCAGTTGATGATCTGAATTGCCACACACAACCATCCCAGGTGCTTGCTTTAACTTTGCGTTGTCAAATGTGGTTGCATGTTGCATATGGTGTCTAGGTTGTATTGCTTCCAATTTGGTTAAATTGCATCTGCTTACTTTACACATTATACCTTTGATAATGACATGCCTTCCTGTTTTTGATACATACTACATATGTCTATTAACCATGTTCGTACATCAAACTAATGCTCTTTTGTATCCCTCATCAATCACTTATGATGAGACAGTCACCCCAGTGGGTTACTGTGAGACGCACTACTCATTTAAGGAGTGCAGTGTCATCCTCCCCACATGATTCTCAAGAATCAGCAAGGCTAAATGAAGATAGTCAACGTAGCTCTCTAGTTGATGACCGCAATTCCCCTACACCACCATCGCATGTGCTTGCTCTTACTTGGCAGTGTGATATGTGGTTGCATGTTGCATATGGTGTCTACCTTGTAATGCTTCTAATTAGGGTAAATTGCATCTGCTTAGTTAACACATTATACCTATGAATATGACATGCCTTCCTGTTTTTGGTACATACTACGTCTTTCTATTAACCATGTTCTTACATCAAACTACTTTTCTTGTGTATCCCTCATCAATCACTTCTGACGAGACACCTTCAAGTTGACAGTGTAATATTGGTTGCATCTTTCATATCATTTCAAACATGTATTGCCTCTAATTTGTTGAAGTGCCACTTATAATGAGACACATCTAACTTGGTAGAGTGATTTTGGTTGGATCTTTCATATGATGTCTAGATTGCATTGCTTCCAATAAGTTGAACTGCCTTCTGCTTAGCATTTTTCATACATATTCCATCCTCCTACAATGTGGTTGCCATACATAAAAGTTGTGTTCGTCAGTATCATGCATCAATGAATTTGGCAATGTGAATTTCATTCCTTTTTCTTGTGTGTTTACTTGACAAGGCAAAACCTAAAAGGACGAAGGCACGGAATGATGGTGGCCTCTGGAGCAACCAAAACAGATGATCTCTGCAGATTCTCCTGCTACTCCTACTGCAGTGCAAGTTCCAAATCTCATCTCCCCTACTCCACAACCCCAGGTGCTTGCTCTAACATGGTAGTGTGATATCTGGTTGCATGTTTCATACGGTGCCTAGCTTGTATTGCTCCCAATTTGTTAAATTGCATCTCCTTAGCTTACACATTATGCATGTGAATATGACACACCTTCCTGTTTTTGGTACATACTACATCTTCCTATCACACCATGTTCTTACATCAAACTACTGTTCTTGTGTATCCTGCATATATAGCTTATGATGAGACAGTCACGCCCGTGGGTTAGTATGAGACGCGCTACTCTTATAAAGAGTGCCGTTTCATCCTCCCCACATGATTCTCAATAAACAGCAGGCCTAAGTGAAGATATTGAACGTAGCTCTGTACTTGAAGACCACATTTCCCCTAGACCACCATCGCAGGTGCTTGCTCTAACTTCGCAGTGTGATATGTGGTTGCATGTTGCATACGGTGTCTAGCTTGTAATGCTACTAATTAGGGTAAATTGCATCTGCTTAGTTTACACATTATACCTATGAATATGACATGCCTTCCTATTTTTGGTACATACTACATCTATTTGTTAACCATGTTCTTACATGAAACTACATCTCTTCTGTATCCTGCATCAATCACTTATGATGAGACACCTTTATTCATTGCATATTGCATATTATTTCTATCCGGTTGCCATGTATTGCTCCTAATTTAGTCAAATACATTTATCAGACCACCCTTTTAATTTGGCAGAGTGATATTGATTTCATCTTTCATATGGTTTCTAGCTTGCATTGCTTCTAACTAGTTCAAACACCTTGTGCTTAGTTTACACTTTATACATGATACATGTCAATATGTCATGCCGTCCTGTTTTTCATACATATTCCATCCTCCTATCATGCGGCTTCCTTACATGAAAGTAGTGTTCATTAGTATCATGCATCAATGAGTTCTGAAGAGCAAATTTTATTCCTTTTTCTTGTGGGTTTGACTTGGCAAAGAAAAATCAAAAAAGAGGAAGGAAAAGAGTAAGGAAGGCGATGATGGTGGTCCTCTGCAGCAACGTAAATGGAGCATATGTACGGATTCTCCTCGTACTGCTAGTGCATTACAAGTTCCAAGTCTCCGCTCCCCTACTCCACCATCCAAGGTGCTTGCTCTAACTTGGCAGTGTGATATCTGGTTGCATGTTTCTTATGGTGTCTAGCTTGTATTGCTTCTAATTAGTGTAAATTGCATCTGCTTAACTTACACATGATACTTGCGACACGCCTTCCTATTTTTGGTACATACTATATCTGTCTATCACACCATGTTCTTACATGAAACTACTCTTCTTGTGTATCCTGCATCAGTCACTTATGATGGGACACCTTTAAGTTGGCAGTGTGATATTGGTTTGCGTCTTGAATATGATTTCTAGCATGTAGTGCTTCTAGTTTGATGAACGCCGCCTATGACGAGACAGTTTTAACTTGGCAGAGTGATATTAATTGCACCTTCCATATGGTGTCTATCTTGCAATGCTTCTAATTTGTTGAAATTCCTTCTACTTAGTTACCACATCATAGGTGTGAATATGTCACGCCGTCCTATTTTTCGTACATATTCCATTCTCGTATCATGTGTTTGTGTTTCATCCGAGTAGTGTTCGTCAGTATCATGCATGAATGAGTTCCGAAGAGCGAATTTTATTCCTTTTTCTTATCGGTTTGACTTCACAATGCAAAATCAATACAGCTGAAGGAAATTAGTAAGGCAGTGGATGATGGTGGTCCTTCGGAGCAACTCAAACAGAGGGTCTCTATAGATTCTACTCCGCCATCCTCCCAACAAGATTCGGAAGACAACACAAGGCTGGACAGTCAACGTAGTTGTGTAGATGATGAGCACATCTCCCCTACTCCACCATCATAGGTGCTTGCTCTAACTTGGAACTGTTATATGTGGTTGCGTGTTCCATATGATGTCTAGTTTGTATTGCTTCTAATTTTGTTGAATTGCATCTGCGTAGCTTACAACTTATAGCTGCAACAATCACTTACCCGTAAGACACATTTAACTTGGGAGTGTGATGTAGGTTGCATCTTGCATTGTCTTCTAGCTTGTACTGCTTAAAATTTCTTGAAATGGCACTTACGACGAGACACTTTTTACCTGATAGTGATATTGGTTGCATGTTCATATGGTGCCTAGCTTTCATTTCTTCTAATTTTGTTAAAATGCCTTTTGCTTACTGTTTTTCATACATATTCCATCCTCCTATCGTACGTGTCAATATGCAATGTTGTCTTTTTTGTATATATTCCATCCTCCTATCATGCGCTTGCCTTAGATCAAAGTAGTGTTCATCTGTATCATGCATCAACCAGTTATGCAGAGCTAATTTTATTCATCTTCTTGTGGTTTTGACTACATAAGGCAATATCAGAAAAGAGGAAGGAAAATTGTAAGTTAGGGGATGTTGGTGGTCCTCCGAACCGACGCAAACAGAGACTCTATAGATTTGCCACTGCTACTGCTAATGCAGTTGAAGTCCCAAGTCTACATAATGAGTTCATCTCCCGTACTCCACCATCGCAGGTGCTTGCTCTAAGTTGACAATGTGATAATTCGTTTCATGTTGTATATGTTGTCTAGCCTGTATTTCTTCTATTTTGATTAAATTGCACCTGCTCAGTTTATACGTTATACATGTGCATATGACATGCCTTTCTGTGTCTAGAATACACTGCATCTATCTATCATACCATGTTCTTACATCAAAGTACTGCTATTGTGTATCCCGCATCAGTCACTTATGATTGGATGCTTTTAACATGGCAGTTTGATAGTGGTTGCATCTTGCATTGATTTCTACGTTGTACTGCTTCTACTTTTTCGAAATGCCACTTATGACAAGACACTTTTAACTCGGCAGAGTGATATTGGTTGCATTTTTCATATGGTGTCTAGCTTGCATTACTTCTATTTTCTTGAAAATCCTTCTGCTTAGTTTACACATCGTAGCTGTGAATATGTCACACTGTCCTGTTTTTCTTACATATTCCATCCTCATACGGTTGTCTTACATCAAAGTATTGCTTGTCTGTATCATGCATCAATGACTTCTAAAGAGCGGGTTTATTCTTTTGTGTTGTGGGCACGGCTTGACATGGCAAAGTCAAAAAAGAGTAAGGAAAATAATATAGTAGGGAATGGTGTTACTCGTCGGGTGAAACGGAAAATGATCTTCCCTCGAGATTCTGCTCGTACTTATAGTGTAGTAGAAGATCCAAGTCCACCGGCTAAATCTACAAACACAGTATCACCTGCTCCACCAGCTGCAGCATCCGCTTCAACTGTACCAGCATCTCAATGAGTTACTCGTTCGTTTGCTCCGGAACTGGCCAGTTCCCAAGCTGCCTTCACACCTAACACTACTTCCGAAGCACTGCTGACACAACAGGACTTGGCAAGATCATATGAACCTCATGAGCATCAACACCAAGACGGTACCTAACCGAGTCAAGTTGCAGTTGCATGCTCCTTTATATATACTCTCATAGTTTGACGTGCACTAACACTTTCCATATTCATTGTTGAACTAGCACCACAACGCAAACGGAAACAGACATCAGGGATAATGCTTGACAGATTAACAAAATCTAAAGGAGGAAGAATGCAGATCCATGTTGAACATGTATTTAAAAAATGTTGAACATGGATTTAAAAAAATGTTAATCAAACATTCAAAAAATGTTGAACAAGTATTTGAAAATTGTAGAACAATTATTTAAAAAATGTTGATCATGAATATAAAAATGTTAATCAAGCATTCAAAAAATGTTGAACAAGTATTTGAAAAGTTCTGAAGAAGTATTTGAAAGAATGTTGATCATGTATATAAGAATGTAGATTGAAAAACAAAAAGAAACAAAGAAAAGCCAAAAAATGAAAGCCAAACAAAAAATGGAGAAGAAAAAAGAAACCCAAACAAAAAATGGAGAAAAAGAAAATATAAAACGAAGGAACAAAATGAAAAAATGAAAAAAGAAGAAACAAAAGAAAACAAAAAAGCATTGAGAACCAAGAAAAAAAGAAGAAGGAAAATATGTAAAACTGGCGCTTTCACTTCTAATAGGTCTTGCCTTACCTATTGCACGTGAACTTGAGCCTATCACGGTGGTTAGTGATGTCGTCGGTCAATCAGGAGATCGATGGACAGATCCTCGCGCACGCACTGATTTTTAGTTCGCGTTTTTTTTTTTTTGAAAAAATGCGCTATGGTCCGGCCTCATAGTGTAGCGTTCGACGCAAGACTTAAATTGTACGATCGCTTAATATGATAAATAGCTTTTGTCATAGTGTAGCTTTCGACGCGAGACTTAAACTGTACACTTGCTTAATGCGTTATGCGATAAATAGCTCTCATGCTAAGTTGGGACGCGGTTATTTTTTTTGATTTTTTTAGGGATGCCGACGCACGGCTCGCCTACAGGGAACCCAAACTGGGCCGGCCCAGTAATCACTTGATTGTTTTTCTATTTTAATTTCCTATTTTACCTTTTATTTTTAGTTCTGTTTTAATTTTACCTTTTTAGTTTCCTCAATTTATATTTATTTAAAAACATTTACATGCATTTTTTTCAAATACTCAATGAACAAACTGTAATACATGATAAACATTTATAATTACTATAAAATATTTTTAAATAAACACGATGAACAGCAAATATGTGATCAACATCTTCTAAAAACATTTTTTTTCTTCTGTTCTTTGCATTCTAGTTTTTCGTTTTATTTATATATATTATTCGTTTACCTTTTCATTTATTCTTTAATTTTGCTTTATTTCCCATTCTTTTTTCTATGTCGTGTGATTCGAAAATGTTCATAGTGTTTTAAAAATTGTTTGTCGTGTAGTTCAAAAATGTTCACCACATATTTAAAAAAATGCTTTGCGTGTACTCAAAAATATATTCATCATGTATTTTAAAAAGAACCATCATGTGGAGAGTTGTCGGTGTTTCGTCCTAGCAAGTCCAATGATCTCTTGGCGTCAACAACCTCTAAGAAAGTGGTAGCCACAAGGGTGGATCTCGAGCAAATTTGTCGTGGTATTGTCATACTTCACTAGGGGTAGGGGTAGGCGTAGTGTGTCACTCCAATTCAGACGTCTCCTACAATCACGGGTGTGATTAATTCTAGCACCCTCTATCCTACTGTGCTTTGCCATCCAAATCAAGTGTGGCCATTCCACACAAAATTTTGAGAGCGTGGGTCATGCGTGCTCTTCCTTTGTTGGAAGGGGGAATCCCAAGCTATGGAAGACTTTGTGTGACCAGTACTTCACGTTGTACATGATTCATTAGTCAAGATAATCACAAGTGTGGGGTAGGTACGACTACTTTATAATGAATGTCGTTGTACATAAATATAATTGACACTTTTATTTTTTTTATGTTCAGTCGCCTCGTTGGAGCACGACCTAGTCGTATGTTAGGATAGGTGTGGAGGGAGGCTTGAGTGTCGAGCTTGGTCATGGAGGCACATCCACGGGCGAGCAACTCAACATTGAGGCACCCATCACACCGTAGTCTGAGAACGGGAAGAACTACATATGGATTGAAATGAATGAACAAACACCCTAAAACATGTCTATATACATCTGATTTACAAAAAAGTTAGAACATCTTATATTTGTGAATAGAGGGAGTATATGTTTAAAAAAATGTATTAATATGGATTGGAGGGAGTAATGTTTCTAAAAATTGTTTTCCTGAAAAGCCAAACACAAAACCCGTTAGAAGAAGTACAACACTGGAAAAAACATGGCTTAGTAGCATGTGCCCCATGCGATTTGTCTCCTATTTGACGCAACAGTTCTTCTCAATAAAAATAATTGACATAATGGTCTCCGGATAGTGTCCGGGTTGTCCACCCAGAAATATGGGGAAGGGGTTGGGGGCCTGTATAGTGCATCTCCAATAGCTACCCTATAATAGGGTATAACCGTTTTTAGGATATTTGGGGTAAAGAATGAAGCTCCAACACCCCATTTGCAAATCTAGCTCCATTTTTCAGGGCTGCTGAAAAACTGTTGGGGAACGTAGTATTTCAAAAAAAATCCTCCGATCATGCAAAATCTATCTAGGAGAAGCATAGCAACGAGCGGGGAGAGTGTGTCCACGTACCCTGGTAGACCTAAAGCCGAAGCGTTTAGTAACGCGGTTGATGTAGTCGAACGTCTTCGCGATCCAACCGATCCAAGTACTGAACGCACGGCACCTCCGCGATCTGCACACGTTCAGCTCGGTGACGTCCCTCGAACTCTTGATCCAGTTGAGGCCGAGGGGGAGTTTCGTCAGCACGACGGCGTGGTGACGGTGATGATGAAGTTACCGGCACAGGGCTTCGCCTAAGCACTACGACGATATGACCGAGGTGTGTTTCTGTGGAGGGGGGCACCGCACACGGCTAAAAGATCAACTTCTCTGTTTGGGATGCCCCCTGCCCCCGTATATAAAGGAGGGGAGGAGGAGGCCGGCCAACAAGGAGTGCGCCAGGGAGAGGGGAGTCCTACTAGGACTCCAGTCCTAGTAGGATTCGGCCCCACCCTTTTTTCCTTCTACCGGAGGGAAAAAGGGGAAGGAGAGGAAGTAGGAGAAGGAAAGGGGGTGGCGCCCCTTCCCAAGTCTAATTAAGCCTCCTCCCTTGTGGGGGCGCACCAGCCCCTTGTGGGCTGGTTAGCCTCCCTCCTATGGCCCATAAGGCCCATATCTTTCACCAGGGGGTTCCGGTAACCTCCCGGTACTCCGGAAAAATGCCCGAATCACTCGGAACCATTCCGATGTCCAAATGCAACCTTCCAATATATGAATCTTTACGTCTCGACCAATTCGAGACTCCTCGTCACGTCTGTGATCTCATCCGGGACTCCGAACAAACTTCGGTACATCAAATCACATAACTCATAATACAAATCGTCATCGAACGTTAAGCGTGCGGACCCTACGGGTTCGAGAACTATGTAGACATGACCGAGACACATCTCCGGTCAATAACCAATAGCGGAACCTGGATGCTCATATTGGCTCCTACATATTCTACGAAGATCTTTATCGGTCAAACCGCATAACAACATACGTTGTTCCCTTTGTCATCGGTATGTTACTTGCCCGAGATTCGATCGTCGTTATCATCATACCTAGTTCAATCTCGTTACCGGCAAGTCTCTTTACTCGTTCCGTAATGCATCATCCCGCAACTAACTCATTAGTCACATTGCTTGCAAGGCTTATAGTGATGTGCATTACCGAGAGGGCCCAGAGATACCTCTCCGATATACAGAGTGACAAATCCTAATCTCGATCTATGCCAACTCAACAAACACCTTCGGAGACACCTGTAGAGCATCTTTATAATCACCCAGTTACGTTGTGACGTTTGATAGCACACTAAGTGTTCCTCCGGTATTCGTGAGTTGCATAATCTCATAGTCAGAGGAACCTGTATAAGTCATGAAGAAAGCTATAGCAATAAAACTTAATGATCATAATGCTAAGCTAATGGATGGGTCTTGTCCATCGCATCATTCTCTAATGATGTGATCCCGTTCATCAAATTACAACACATGTCTATGGTCAGGAAACTTAACCATGTTTGATTAACGAGCTAGTCTAGTAGAGGCATACTAGGGACACTTTGTTTTGTCTATGTATTCACACATGTATCAAGTTTCCGGTTAATACAATTCTAGCATGAATAATAAACATTTATCATGATATAAGGAAATAAAATAATAACTTTATTATTGCCTCTAGGGCATATTTCCTTTAGTCTCCCACTTGCACTAGAGTCAATAATTTAGTTCACATCGCCATGTGATTTAACACCAATAGTTCACATCGTCATGTGATTTAACACTCTGTAGTTCACATCACCATGTGACCAATACTCAAAGGATTTACTAGAGTCAATAATCTAGTTCACGTTGCTATGTGATTAACACCCAAGAGTAATAAGGTGTGATCATGTTTTGCTTGTGAGAGAAATTTTGTCAACGGGTCTGCCACATTCAGAGCCGTATGTATTTTGCAAATTTTCTATGTCTACAATGCTCTGCATGGTGCTACTCTAGCTAATTGCTCCCACTTTCAATATGTATCTAGATCGAGACTTAGAGTCATCCAGATCGGTGTCAAAACTTGCATCGACGTAACTCTTTACGACGAACTCTTTGTCACCTCCATAACCGAGAAACATTTCCTTATTCCACTAAGGAAAATTTTGACCGTTGTCCAGTGATCCACTCATGGATCACTATTGTACCCTCTTGCCAAAATCATGGTGAGGTACACAATAGGTTTGGTACACAACATAGCATACTTTATAGAACCTATGACTGAGGCATAGGGAATGATTTTTTCCTTCTGTTTCTATTTTCTGCCGTGGTCGAGTTTTGAGTCTTTACTCAACTTCACACCTTGCAACACAGGCAAGAGCTCCTTCTTTGACTGTTCCATTTTGAACTACTTGAAAATCTTGTCAAGGTATATACTCATTGAAAAAACTTATCAAGTGTCTTGATCTATCTCTATAGATCTTGATGCTCAATATGTAAGCAGTTTCACCGAGGTCTTTCTTTGAAAAACTCCTTTCAAACACTCCTTTATGCTTTCCAAAAAATTCTACATCAATTTCGATCAACAATATGTCATTCACATATACTTATCAAAAAGGCTGTAGTGCTCCCACTCACTTTCTTGTAAATACAGGCTTCTCCAAAAGTCTGTATAAAACCATATGAAAGGATCGATATAGTTGACTAGAGGGGGGTGAATAGGCAACTAACAATTTTTAGCTTTTCTTTACCAATTTACACTTTGCATCAAAGTAGGTTGTCTAGATATGCGACTAGGTGAGCAACCTATATGATGCAACAACAACAAGCACACAAGTAGGCAAGAGAAGCAACACAATATAAACTTGCACAAAGAAAGGTACGAGATAACCAAGAGTGGAGCCGGTGAAGACGAGGATGTGTTACCAAAGTTCCTTCCTTTTGAGGGGAAGTACGTCTCCGTTGGAGCGGTGTGGAGGCACAATTGTAAGGCCCCGGATTCGATGCGCCAGGTGTCTTTCAGTTATTCGTCGTTGTTGCCATGTCATTTGCTTGCGTGTTGCATCTTGCCATGTCATCATCTGCATGTTTTTCAAAACTTGCATCCGGTCTTTTTCCCCGTTGTCCGTTTCGTGTTCCGACTCCCCCACACGCGCCCGTCACCCCTCTCAGACCTTGTTTCATGAGCGGGAGAAAAACATTCTCGAAATGGGCCGAGATTTGCCGAGTGGCCTTGGTATAGCACCGACATACCGCCCGTCAAATTTCATTCCATTTGGAGGTCGTTGGATGCCCCAACGGTTAACCGCGTAGCCCGAAACCCCTTCTTTTGTGCAGCCCAACACCCCTCCAAATCAGCCCACTAACCCAGAAAAAACCCCTCCATGCTCTCGGTCATTCGATCACGATCGTGTGGGCGAAAACCGCACCTCATTTGGACTCTCCTAGCTCCCTCTACCTATAAATATGTGCCCCTCCCCGATTTTCGCGCAGATGAAACCCTAGCAAACCTCCCTCTAGCCACCGGACACGTCCGGCCCCGCGCCGAACAGATCCCGCCGCCGCCCGCAGCCAACCACGATGCGCCACGTGGCACTCCGCCACCGCCCACCGCCGCGGCCCGCGGGGCCCATCGCGGGCCCGCGCGAGCCCGCCGCCGCCCGAGGCGCCCGCCTCCGCCCCCGAGCGCCCGAGTGCGCCGCCGCCCAGGCCCGCCGTCGCCGGAGTCCGGCGCCCCGCCGCCTCCTACTCGCCTCCCCGCCGCCGTTCGCGCGCCCCGCGCCGCTCTACACCAGCTCCGGCGTCGCTCGCCGGCCCCGCCATCCCCGCCGCCGGCGTCCCATCGCCACACCGCCGGCGCGCCTCGCCGTCGTCGTCCTCCGCCGGCCACCCCGAGCTCCTGCCCCGACCCCGCGTCTCCTCGCCGTTCCCGCGCCGCCCCACGCCAGATCCAGCGAGATCCGGCCGGAGGAGGTCTCCCCGGCCCCGGATCCGCCCGTCTCCGGCCATCTCCCTCCTCTTCGGCGAGATTCCGGCGAGATCCAGCGCGTTGACTTTTTCCCCCCTCGAGGTCGATTTCTTCCAAGTCCCTGGATTTCTACTTCATGTTGCCATGTTCATCATGCCATAACTTCGTGCTCGGTGCTCCGATTTGTGCATATAATACGTCAAAATGTTCATCATGAGATGCTCTTTATTTTTTCTATTGTGTCATGCTTGTTTGAGATCATCTTGATGCCCTAATCATCGTTGCAAGAGTGCTATATGATGTTAATCTGCTGAAACTGTTATAACTTGGTGATTTGTCTTTTTCATTTCATTTTGTGTGTGCATCCTATGAGCATGAGCTCTACATTTGTTTTGAACTACATCATGCCATCTTTACAGAGGTGCTTGTCTTGTATTTTTGTGATTTATGTGGTGACTAGCATAAGCATGCAAAGTAGCCTCCATGATGTTTCTGATTTCTGTGACTTAGTCATTTCTGCTAAGTCTGTAGCTGTAACATTGTGATGCCATGTAAACCTGCTGTCACCACGAGTTCTATGCATAATATGGAGATTTTCACTAAGGGTGTTTTGTTATACATGTTATGATGTATCCATCCATGCCCTTGGTTGCATTTATAGCCTGCTGTAGCTTATTTCAAACTTGCTCTCAAATTGCTAAATAATGTTGCTGTCAGCCTATTAACATGAAGTTCAGTTTTGACATGTGTTTTGCTAGTGATCCATGCACCCTATGACTATGCTATTGACATGCTTAGCTTCATATTTATGTCATCGTACTGTTGGATGCCTTAACGTGTCATTAAATTCTTTGTGATGAGTGATTTGAGCTTTCAAAGATGCCTTCATAAGTCTGAATCTATTTATGAAACTTGCTATGTTTACATGGGTGCCATCATATCTTCTGTGCCTTTTTGGCTCGTGATCAGTAAGGAACTTTTGTTCTATGCAATTAGTAAATTTATGCCATGCCTTTGTTTTCTATGATATGTTCCTGTAACTTGTTGTTTGATAGCTCTAAACATGGCAACCTGATGTTATTTCTGCCATGTCCAGTGATTTTCTGCTAAGTCTGTGAAACTGTTATATTTGCAATCTTGCGATGCCCTTTTGAGTATGTTCTAGTGATTTCTGTAGTTATCTCAGTGTTCATGTTTTGGTGCTTTACCTGTACATCATGTCCATACCTTTTGTTTTCATGTTAGGGTGCTGTAGAATATTGTTTTGATGCTTGCAAGATGCCTAGTTGCTGTTTTGGACAGATTGTTGTTATATCTTGTTTGGAGTGTATGTGTTGCACCGTTGCTCCGTTTTGAGTGTGCTTTATATGAAACTTGCTTACAATTGCATGTAGTTTCACATTATCATCTTGCATCAATGTTTTGAGAGTGTTTGCTTGATGTTTGAATGCATTTTTCATCAATGCCATGTTTATCTTGTTTTGATCATATCTTCTAGGGCGTAGCTCCGAACTAAATGAACTATATATGTAACTTGACTAGAATTTCATGTAGATCATCTTGGTGCATCTTAACTTGCTGTTTAACAACTTGAACATGAGTTTTATTCAGATCTGGACCAATTTCTAAATCTGCATATGAGGACTTACCGGACTAGTTATATGTTGTTTCCGGCCTCATTTTAACTTGCTTTGATGTGTTGCTCTTGTATGCATAATCTCTTGCCATGAGTAGCTTCATGTAGACTTGTCATGCATCATGCTTGGTTGTGCATCATGTCATGTTTATGTGTTGTGTGTTACCTTGTTGTTTGCTTCTTTCCGGTTGTGCTTCTTCTCGATAGTTCCTGTTTCGTTGCGTTCGTGAGGATCCGTTCGACTACGCTTGGTTCATCTACGTGGCTTCGTCTTCTTCATGGACTCGTTCTTCTTCCTAGCGGGATTTCAAGCAAGATGACCGTTACCCTGGATCTCACTACTATCATTGCTATGCTAGTTGCTTTGTTCTATCGCTATGCTGCGCTACCTATCACTTGCTCTTCAAGCCTCCCAAATTGTCATGTCAGCCTCTAACCTTTTCACCCTTCCTAGCAAAGTGTTGTTTGGCTATGTTACCGCTTTTGCTCAGCCCCTCTTATAGCGTGCTAGTTGTAGGTGAAGATGAAGAAGTTTGTTCCATGTTGGACCATGGATATCATGAATTTTGTGGATATCACAATATCTCTTATTTAATTAATGCATCTATATACTTGGTAAAGGGTGGAAGGCTCGGCCTTATGCCTGGTGTTTTGTTCCACCCTTGCTGCCCTAGTTCCCGTCATACCGGTGTTATGTTCCTTGATTTTGCGTTCCTAACGCGGTTGGGTGTTATGGGGACCCCTTGACAGTTCGCTTTGAATAAAACTCCTCCAGCAAGGCCCAACCTTGGTTTTACCATTTGCCTATCACCTACTTCTTTTTCCTTGGGAGTCGCGCTCCCGAGGGTCATCTTTATTTTAACCCCCCCGGGCCAGTGCTTCTCCAAGTGCTGGTCCAAACCGAGCGATGTCCGGCGCCCCCTGGGCAACCAGGGTCTATGGCAACCCGACATCTTGCTCATCCGGTGTGCCTTGAGAACGAGATATGTGCAGCTCCTATCGGGATTTGTCGGCACATCGGGCGGCTTTGCTGGTCTTGTTTTACCATTGTCGAAATGTCTTGTAAACCGGGATTCCGAGACTGATCGGGTCTTCCCGGGAGAAGGAATATCCTTCGTTGACCGTGAGAGCTTATAATGGGCTAAGTTGGGACACCCCTGCAGGGTATAAACTTCCGAGAGCTGTGCCCGCGGTTATGTGGCAGATGGGAATTTGTTAATGTCCGGTTGTAGAGAACTTGGCACTTGACTTAAATAAAACGCATCAACCGCGTGTGTAACTGTGATGGTCCCTTTTCGGCGGAGTCCGGGAAGTAAACACGGTTTTCGGGGTTATGTTTGACGTAAGTAGGAGTTCAGGATCACTTCTTGATCATTGCTAGCTTCACGACCGTTCCGGTGCTCCTCTTCTCGCTCTTATTTGCGTATGTTAGCCACCATACATGCTTAGTCGCTGCTGCAACCTCACCACTTTACCCCCTTCCTTACCCATTAAGCTTTGCTAGTCTTGGTACCCATGGTAATGGGATTGTTGAGTCCTCGTGGCTCACAGATTACTACAGCAGCAGTTGCAGGTACAAGTTTTGCGATGACCATGATGCGAGAGCGATGTTACTTGTTTTGGAGTTCTTCTTCTACTTCTTCTTTGATCAGGGGATAGGTTCCAGGTCGGCAGCCTGGGCTAGCAGGGTGGATGTGGTTTGAGCTTCTGTTTGTGTTTCATCCGTAGTCGGATGTTGCTCTTATGTATGATGTTGTTGTATTCTTGTGGCATTGTATGTCTCTTGTATGTATCCCCAACTATTATGTAATGTTGATGTAATGATATCCACCTTGCAAAAGCGTGCCAATATGCGGTTCTATCCTTGGTGGGACCTTCGAGTCTCTTTAGGATAGTATCACATATTGGGCGTGACAACAATGCTCCCCAAGAAGCCACTAGGGCTACCGTATTCTCCTCACGCCCTCACACAATGTGAGATGCCGTGATTCCACTATTGGTGCCCTTGGAGGTGGCGACCGGACCTTTACAAAGAAGGTTGGGGCTCTCTCCACAACCGAATTGGAGGCTCCCAATGAAACCACGGAGCTTCACCACAATGGAATATGGCTCCGAGGTGACCTCAACCGTCTAGGGTGCTCAAACACCCAAGAGTAACAAGATCCGCAAGGGATTAGTGGGGGGGGGTCAAATTTCTCTTGGTGGAAGTGTAGATCGTGGCCTTCTCAACCAATCCCTAGAAAATCAACACGTTTGATTGGCTAGGGAGAGAGATCGGGCGAAAATGGAGTTTAGAGCAACAATGGAGCTTGGGGGTGGAAGAGATAGTCAACTCGGAGAAGAAGACTCCCCTTATATAGTGAAAGAACAAATCCAACCGTTATCCACTAACTCAGCCTGCGACACGCGGTACTACCGCATCATACAAGCGGTACTACCGCGCCGGCCTACGGTACTACCGTGAAGGACTACGGTACTACCGCTGGCACGGCAGGGGCTAGAATCAGCCCAGATGCACCAAGGCAGGGAGCGGTAGAACCGCTGGCACGGTACTACCGCGCCCCCTTGCGGTACTACCGCAAGGCAGGACTAGTCTAGGCTGGGAAGGCATGGACATATAAAAATACATCTGTGACTACTTCCGCTGAGTTTTGATCTATGCAAAAATCCGACACGGTACTACTGCAAGACTGGAGCGGTACTACCATGTAGGGTAACGCAGCAGAAAACAAAAAAATTATGACCTACGCACCAGCCCAGGACCACTATGGAGACTACATACATGGTTTGATCTTTTTCGTTACCGACTCATAGCGCAGCGGGAAGTAGAGTCGATGACGATCGGCGGTGCAGATCCTCGCAGCTAGGATTTACAACCTCCCAACCGCGAGGATGTATACCCTCATCTGCTCCTCAGACAGCCCTCCGGGAGGCGGTCGAACAGCCCCCCGGACGGTGTCGCGGACAGCCCTTCGGGAGGACCTTCGAAACTCGAACGGTCACTCGGACAGCCCTTCGGGAGGACCTTCGAAACTCGGACGATCACACGGACAGCCCTTCGGGAGGCACTCACGAACTAAGACCAAAACTATAATCTTTCTACAGAGTTGCACACATACTGTGTCATCTATCCGGCAGGGCTTCGCCGTCCAGAACTAGTTCCCACCGGAACCCAGACAGCCTTTCGACTCTACGAAACTATTTCGCTGGGAGGGAGAGAGAAGCCAGATCATGCATGGCACTTGTATGTGAGAAGGGATGAGTGTGGAGGGCTGCCCCTCCACCTCTATTTATAGGAAATCCCAAGGCGTAGGGTAGTTTCACACAAAAACCCAAAATGCACATGAATGAAGTCCTTCCACAAGGACCTAGGAGTGAAACCAATGAACAAGAGGGTCCCCAAGGGGGGATACCCCATGTGGCCGGCCACACCCCCATGAGGGGCCCAAAAATGGCTCCTATCCATCCATGTCATCCCCAAGATCTTTTGGAGCAAAGCCCCAAAAGGTGGCTTCCCATAAAGTAACCATAAAGCTGATTTTCACTATTCACGACGACATTTTTCAGCGTCCGTTCGAACTGAAAATATTTATGTGGGCTTAGAACATTTCCAGTACCCACCAAAATTATTTTCAACGCGTTCCGAAACAATTCCGGTTTAGTGATTTTCATCTGCGAAAAGCATCTGAAGTGGTTCCGGCAGCTCCGGAGCATATCCGGTTATTATCCCGGAAAATTCCAGAAAGCTTCCAGAATGATTCTGGCACCCTCCAAGAATTATCAAGCATGTGCCGAAACCAATTTAACTTTATGGTATCCCCTAAAACAACTTTTCAGTTTCATCGAAACTCATCCGATGACCTCTTTCTGCGGAACCTTTTCCGCTGTCCGAAACTTTTCCGGTGTCCGAAACTTTTTCGGTGATTTTCTCTCAGACTCCTTGTCTAGTATTCAGCAGATAGATGACCCTTAAGCGTGTGACCCTATAGGTTCGGTGAAGTATAGACATGACTGGAACCCTTTCCGATCAATGATCAACATCGGAGCCGTGGACACCCATATTAACCCCTATACCCACACGAATAAATATTCGAGTGAACCTCCAGTTGCCGTGTGCTATTCCTGTTGCTTCGTGATATGTTACAAATACCCGAGGTGAGACATGTTGGCATTCCCATGGATCAACAACTTGTCCACTATGCTAGTTACCTCATTACCGGTATTGTTATCTTTTCTCGTTATCGTGTTCCGGCATCCCCGTGATCAAATCACAAAGTGTCTGGCCAGACGATGATGGATACCGTAACACCGAGAGGGCCCGATTATATCTCTCCATCGTCGGAGGAGCAAATCCCAATCTCGAGCTATCAAGTTACTTAACACTTTCCCATGAACCCGTAAGCCGCCGTAATAGCCATCCAGTTACGGATGACGTTTAACAAACCCCAAAGTTCATGAAGCAAGCATGAAGAAACTCGATACTCTCATGGTCTAAGGAATTATGCAAACATTAACTATCTCTGTGTTATAAACCATTAACTTGTGACGAATGTATCTCATAGCATAACATCAATTCGGGTCGATTCAACACAAATGTCCTTCCTGACATTGTGCCCTCAAAGTTGCTTGGCATAGACATGCCCATGATTGGGAAAACATAATCATCATGCAACACTTGAGCTAGTCTTAGAGGCACGACTAGGAATACAATTTATCGTTTATTATTCCACACGTGCATATGGGTTCTCCCCAGAGCCTTTATGGATATACGGGCTCGGGAACCACAACAGTTATAGCATGGAACATAAACATAATTATGAACAGGGAGATAATCAATAACATTTATTATTGCCTCTAGGGCATATCTCCTACAGACTCCCACTTGCACTAGAGACAATAATCTAGCTTATCCTAATGCACTTCACACTTGTGGCACACCGGTGTAAATATGCTTCGCTTGTGGTATAGCCTGATGTCCAACGGATCTGACGACTTCAGCTCCGTTTGTATCTTTGCATGTCCTCGCGTTTTCACATTTTCACAAAATTCATATTTTGTGTGGACTTGGCTTTGTATGTATGTGAATCACAGGTCGAACCTGGATTCCTCAGACTGAGTTATGGAGCAACTCTCTGCAGTAGTGTCCCATTGTCAAAAGCCATCTTGGAACCATACTAAGTTCATGAATGAACTATATGAGTCAACATCTTCTTTGTCGCTTCTAAAGCGTCAACATACTTAGCCCTTGTTATAGAATTCGCCACAGTAACTAGTTTGAACAAATTCCAATTAACTGTGTCACCACATTGTATGTTACACAAAACCCTTAATTTAAATCGAAAATCGCATGGAGAAAAGATGAAGACTGTATCGATGTAACATTTTACAACGAACTCTTCATGATCTCTGCTTGCGAGAAAACCATGTCATCGGTACTTACTCTAGTACTCTGTGACATCTTTCACTGTTGTCCCATGATCAGTAATTTGATCACTTTGGTATCCATACTCGCAACACCTTGGGAGTATCGGACATATCTGGTTGTTTTACATACCATGGCATACATGATTAATCCAAACACAAGAGTGTGTGGAATCTCCATCATGTATTTTACTCATCAGTGTTTTGGGGCACCGAGTCTTGCAAAAACTCTTTCCATGTGACTTCGGCAAGAATCACTCCTTGGCGTTTTAAATGCTAAAAGGTTTTAGCATCTTGTCAATATATATTCATTGCTTAGCCCCATTAGGTAAATATATCTCCATAGATCATCATGCCTAATATTGAGGCTATTTAGCCTAAGCACTTCATCGAAAAACTATTTTCAAATGAAGTCCTAATTCGTGTCAAGAAATTTATTTCCAATTACCAATGTGCCAAGCACATAAGGTTTTTAGAAATATTATTACGCTCCCACTTACTTTCTTGAATTATAAGCATCTTCATTACCCATTGATGAAGTCAAAACCCCTTTGACCATTTCATCAAAACACAAAGATTCCAACTCCATTTTGCTCTCTTCTGTCCATTGCTGGAACTCTGAAGTTTGCATACCTACTAGCATCCTCTGGATCGACAAATTACTTTGGACTGTATCATATACAAGTCCTAGCTTTCATTTCCATCAGATGGAAATCCTTTTATCATCCATGTTTCATATCTCATGATTGAAATATGTATTAATTGCTAGTTCAACCCGAACCGACTTTAAGCATCGCTACGGTGAAACCACCTCATTGTAGTCAACTCCTTGAACTTGTTATTTCAACAAGTTGAGCTTTATGGATAAAACATTTTTATCCGTATCAGTTTTAAGTTCCATAGATATTCGTTAGACTCTAAGTCTTCCGAAAGGTGTATCAAGGTTTTAATCTTGAATCACTTATATGGAAACTAACTCGGGTTGTATTGGCATTTAGCCAATTCCGGAGTCAGGGCCCATCAACGCTTCCTTGTGTATCATAGGTATATTGTTGTCTAACAACAATATCTCGTTTGCGCACCTGAGAAGTTTGCACGAGCTTTGCCTACGTGGTTCAGCTGCAAGTTTGACTGAAGTCCATACATTTTATTGTAGAGACTTTCGTATCAGTCGCAGTAGGAAACTCTGGAATTACTTCCAAGGTCTCTTTGCTTTGATCTGATGACGAAGATACTGTTTATCTCGTCGAGTTGCACTATTCTCCCACTCACCTTTTTGAAAGAACCATTCTCTTTAAAAGCACACCGTTTCACGGCAAAACTATTTGCCTCGGTATAGTGAGGGAGGAATACCCAACATTTTGGTATAACCTACAAAGTAGCACTTGTCTGATTTGGAATAGGTTTGTAACCTTTTACACAAGCCCCATATTCCAAATGTTAAGAAAAGATATAACATGGTTGGGCGTACCATAACATGGCTTCATTTCAACAGACCCGATGTAGCTCTTTTCAGTGTAAAAGCCGCAGTCTCTAAAGCATCACTTTAAAAAGGATAATGGCAAATTTATTTCTGTCATCTTTGACCTTACCATGTCATAAATGGTTATATTGCATCTCCACGGACTTTTCACTTGCAGTGGTGTTCCGGGAGGTGCAAGTTATGAAACCCCTTTCACAACTCATCAGACATTCGCTAAACATGTAACTCAAATATTCCTTTGTGCAATCAAATTGTAGAAACATAATTTTCTTGTTACAATAACTTCTACTTCATTTTTGAAAACCTTTCAAATGATTTCAAAAGATCCAGACTTACGTCTCATCAAGCAAATATCCATATATCTACTTGAGTCATTTCTGAAGATATATAAATCCACTACTTGCAACAACATTTATTGAACTACACACATCAAAATGTATGATCACCAATAAGTTTGTTGCTCGTTCCTTATGGCCTGTGAACGGTATTTCAGTCACTTCACTTTTCGGAGAAAAGTTGCAAGTGTCAGATGATTCAAAATCAAACGACTTCAAAATCCATCACAATGGAATTTTTCCATGCGGGTTTCTCCAATGTGACCAAATACAGTGCCACACATGTGTGGTATTCTCATAGTCTTGCGACATTTAGCGTCAGTGTTATGGATGTATATATTACCATCAATATTCATAACATACATCCATCTTGGATGGAAGCATGGCCCTTCATGTTATTCATAATACTTAACAACAATTGTTGTTTTTATGAACAACTCTTTTGCAACAAACATTGTGCAATGGGCTAGAGTGTATGAAACTCTAAAATGAATTATGAAAGTAAACCCAGAGGTATTGTATTATTATCAATATTCATAACATACATCTCATTCATAATGAAAGTATGGCCCTTGTGTTATTCATAACATCGAACATAAGAAGTTCTCTTATGAACAACCTTCTTGCAAGATACCTTATGCAATGGGATAGAGTTTGTAAAACTCTAAATGAATTATGAAAATAAATACAGATGGCAATACACCGATGGAAGGTATAGTAACATTTACTATGTTCCCTGTGTATACCTTAACCTCATTTTTGGCTAGCCTTTTAGGCCATAGTAGCTCTTACATTGATTCGTAACAGAATGCAATTGAGTGGGTATCTTTGTGATTAACTCACAATACCCAAGAATTAGTGATTAACATGTTTAACCATAATTCCCAAGAACTATATCTTTGACCAGCCTACTATACATCAAAAACTTGTATGACATTCATACATGAGCTGGATATTCCAGTCATCTTTCTTTCTGCCTTTATACTTCTAACAGTTTAACTTTTAGTATTTCTCCTACTCGCAAAAGAAGCACCCAACTTAAGAGTGGCGTTAGCCCCGGACTTCCTAGGCGTGTAAGTCATACTAACACCCTTTGGACACTTCCTTTCTGTTTAAGTTGTTGTTTTATTCACCTTTCATTATATGACAGGCGTTCTTCTGGATCCCTCTCTTATCAGTCTAATGCATAGTAAACACTTTACTAATAATTTGCAATCAAACATTGCTTTGGATATTTCATATCTTTCAGCCTTTGTTTGTATCTGAAAATTAATTTCCAGTTCCATGAATATCACATAACTATCCCAAACTTTCAAAGTTCGAGTTTCATGGAAGCAAACATATTTCACTTGACCATAACAGAATTCTAGCTTTTGGATCGAAGGACGAGAGTCACATGATCCATAGCATTAGCGGGAGGATACGGAAAGCATGCGATAGGACAAAGTCCTTCTCGGCACTTTTGAGGACAATCCTCATATTACGTTACCAATCATAAAGTTTTAACCGGATATTTAACAGCTATTCAATTTTAATAGGGAAGGTGGAAACGCGAGCCGTTATTCTACAACTATTTTGCATATAACACTTAGACAATGTTCATAATTAATTGCACTAAGAATTAAACATGTTAATTCAATAGTGCGCTCCCACTCAAATCAATATCTCTCAAAATTGATTGTGAGTGATACAAGACCCACATTTCAATTGTTCTCCATTGGTGTAACACCACTGATGACGAAAAATCTCAACCGGTAGGCCAACTTGCCAATCACATCTCTATGTGACTCTTGTTCATCTTTCGATGCGTGTGTTCCAAGCTCATGACGGTCATGCCTGAACGTCAAGACAACCAAGTGATCTCGCTGCGAGGTCTCAACTCACCCGCCTCACACTTCTCTAATCGTTCGTACCCATGTGACACGGCGCACCCCGAAAAGATAGGTGCCGTGACGGTGCTACACTTGGGAGAACACTAACTACTTGGTATTTTTGTGAGAGATCACCCTAATAAAAAGCGACTACCGCGCAATCAAGAAGGGTGCAACATAAGGGATAAACATCTCAGGCAATTCATAATAGCATGATATGGTATAGCCCTTTCTGACGAAGAAGTATTTCATTTCTTCGTCTTCGGCATTCATGTTGGTGTTCACCTTCGCGAAGATTGCCACCACCTTGTCGATGCACCAGATAATATTGCTATCTCCATAGCGTATAAAATTAATGCATTACTTAAGGTTGACACGCAGGTCATTAAAGTGCAATCATATGGCTCCAGCCATCATGCCGAACCATGACACGCAGGTCATGTTAATCAAATTACATCATATAGTCATCTCATACATAATCGAATTAGTATGAGCACTGCTATACCACATCACATGCACATCCTGCAAAACCAAGTTAGACGCCTCTAATCGATTTATGCAAAATTTATTTTACGTGGCTTCTAAGGTTTTGACTTAAACCGCAGCGACCAACGTTCATCATCAAGTATGATAGTTCATGTCGCTACATTAACTTTGCAGGGTGTATGAAGCACGAGACAATAAAATCTCGAACCCCATACTAAACTTCATCATACGCATGACCCCCGTGCAGATCATATCTGCATTGCCCTGTCGTCTGCGAATTTCATCTTTCTTTTGACTACGGCAGAACCCAAAGAACTGATAGAACTTCCATGATCAATCAGGATCACGGATTGCAAGAACTTTGTCAAATTCCACCATGCTGTCTCGAGATTGAGCAAACGCAAATTCTAGGGAAGCAACAAGAACATCGGGTAACAGATTTCATCTGTCACCCGCATAAATAATTTTCAGCAATAGATCTCATCTACTACCTAATTATATTATGCAATACCCATACATCTCTATGTATTCTAGATCGCAACCTGCATCTACGCATAGCACGGCTCATGATGACACTGTAGGGTAACGCAGCAGAAAACAAAAAAATTCCGACCTACACACCAGCCCAGGACCACTATGGAGACTGCATACATGGTTTGATCTTTTTCATTACCGACTCGTAGCGCAGCGGGATGTAGAGTCGATGACGATCGGCGGTGCAGATCCCCGCAGCTAGGATTTACAACCTCCCAACCACGAGGATGTACACCCTCATCTGCTCCTCAGACAGCCCTCCGGGAGGCGGTCGAACAGCCCCCCGGACGGTGTCGCGGACAGCCCTTCGGGAGGACCTTCAAAACTCGAATGGTCACTCGGACAGCCCTTCGGGAGGACCTTCGAAACTCGGACGGTCACACGGACAGCCCTTCGGGAGGCACTCACGAACTAAGACCGAAACTACGATCTCTCTACAGAGTTGCACACATACTGTGTCATCTATCCGGCAGGGCTTCGCCGTCCAGAACTAGTTCCCACCGGAACCCAGACAGCCTTTCGGCTCTACGAAACTATTTCGCTGGGAGGGAGAGAGAAGCCAGATCATGCATGGCACTTGTATGTGAGAAGGGATGAGTGTGGAGGGCTGCCCCTCCACCTCTATTTATAGGAAATCCCAAGGGGTAGGGTAGTTTCACACAAAAACCCAAAATGCACATGAATGAAGTCCTTCCACAAGGACCTAGGAGTGAAACCAATGAACAAGAGGGTCCCCAAGGGGGGATACCCCATGTGGCCGGCCACACCCCCATGAGGGGCCCAAAAATGGCTCATATCCATCCATGTCATCCCCAAAATCTTTTGGAGCAAAGCCCCAAAAGGTGGCTTCCCATAAAGTAACCATAAAGCTGATTTTCACTATTCACAACGACATTTTTCAGCGTCCGTTCGAACTGAAAATATTTATGTGGGCTTAGAACATTTCCAGTACCCACCAAAATTATTTTCAACGTGTTCCGAAACAATTCCGGTTTAATGATTTTCATCTTCGAAAAGCATCTGAAGTGGGTTCCAGCAGCTCCGGAGCATATCCGGTTATTATCCCGGAAAATTCCAAAAAGCTTCCAGAATGATTCTGGCACCCTCCAAGAATTATCAGGCATGTGCCAAAACCAATTTGACTTTATGGTATCCCAAGAAACAACTTTTCAGTTTCATCAAAACTCATCCGATGACCTCTTTCTGCGGAACCTTTTCCGCTGTCCGAAACTTTTCCGGTGTCCGAAACTTTTTCGGTGATGTTCTCTCAGACTCCTTGTCTAGTATTCAGCAGATAGATGACCCTTAAGCGTGTGACCCTATAGGTTCGGTGAAGTATAGACATGACTGGAACCCTTTCCGATCAATGATCAACATCGGAGCCGTGGACACCCATATTGACCCCTATACCCACACGAATAAATATTCGAGTGAACCTCCAGTTGTTGTGTGCTATTCCTGTTGCTTCGCGATATGTTACAAATACCCGAGGTGAGACATGTTGGCATTCCCGTGGATCAATAACTTGTCCACTATGCTAGTTACCTCGTTACCGGTATTGTTCTCTTTTCTCGTTATCGTGTTCCGGCATCCCCGTGATCAAATCACAAAGTGTCTAGCCAAAGGATGATGGATACCGTAACACTGAGAGGGCCCGAGTATATCTCTCCATCGTCGGAGGAGCAAATCTCAATCTCGAGCTATCAAGTTACTTAACATACTTTCCCATGAACCTGTAAGCCGCCGTAATAACCATCCAGTTACGGATGACGTTTAACAAACCCCAAAGTTCATGAAGCAAGCATGAAGAAACTCGATACTCTCATGGTCTAAGGAATTATGCAAACATTAACTATCTCTGTGTTATAAACCATTAACTTGTGACGAATGTATCTCATAGCATAACATCAATTCGGGTCGATTCAACACAAATGTCCTTCCTGACATTGTGCCCTCAAAGTTGCTTGGCATAGACATGCCCATGATTGGGAAAACATAATCATCATGCAACACTTGAGCTAGTCTTAGAGGCACGACTAGGAATACATTTTATCGTTTATTATTCCACACGTGCATATGGGTTCTCCCGAGAGCCTTTATGGATATACGGGCTCGGGAACCACAGCAGTTATAGCATGGAACATAAACATAATTATGAACAGGGAGATAATCAATAACATTTATTATTGCCTCTAGGGCATATCTCCTACATACCACGTAGGGCGCGGATGTAAAAATTACATCCGCCCCTACTTCCGCTTATGTTGTTGTGCCTGGCCAGAGCCCACGGTACTACCGCGTAGGGCGCGGATGTAAAAAATTACATCCGCCCCTACTACCGCTCGAGCAGCTGCGCCTGGCCTGAGGCCACGGTACTACCGCTCCCAGGGAGCGGTACTACCATGAGCACCTGTGGTACTACCGCAAGGACATGCGGTACTACCGCTCTGAAGAGCAGTACTACCACATGCCCCAGAATGGCAACACTAGGAGTCCTTCATTTTACATAGACACAAAGAGACGGAGGATGCTCCAAAGAGCCAAAGGGAAATGTGGTGCAAAAGGAATAGACGTGTACGTGATGATTCCACCCAAACCTTTCCAACGCGGACCCCCTCTTAATAGTATGGCTTTCCTATGACTCAAATCCACCAAAAAGAAATGTAGATAAACGCCGTCTTCAATAAGCTCCGAGGGGCACCAAATCATCTTGTGCTTAGACATGGTATATCTGAAATGCTCACTGCACACGATTAGTCCGTAAAAGCATTGTCATCAATCACCAAAACTACTAAGGGATAAATATGCCCTTACAATCTCCCCCTTTTTGGTGGATTGATGACAATACGGGATTTGCACAAAGGGATATAAAAAGAAACAACGACAATCCCACCATCTATAAAATATAGACGGGCTCCCCTAGATGTGTGCACACTAGAGAAGTGTTTTGGACTGCATGACACACATACTAGGATCAACACTCCCCCTATATTTTATAGACAAGGCATATCTTGCAATAATGAACCTAACACTAAGCAAGCAGGCAAGATAATAACTATGAGCATAAAGAAACTGGCACAAGATATCATACGCTCACGGGATACTAAGCATGAAAGACAATAAGATACGCTAGAGTGCATATGTCTTACACCATATGATAGGGAACTAGGTCTTACGAGCACAAACCAAACCAAAGCAAACGAGGTCTAACAGAACGAAAGCAAAGCGACAAAGCGAAACAACAGACACAAGACGCAAATCGCAAATCCTACACTCTCTCCCCCTTTGGCATCGAGACACCAAAAAGGCAGAGAGGACACCTATGACACAGGTGGTAGCTCGGGCTGATACGATCACTCGTCGCGCTCCTCGTCAGTCTCGGCAGTGGCATGGTCTCCTCCTTCTCCTCCTCAGAATCAGTCCACTTGTAGCCCTGCTTTGCCATCCAAGCTGCCTCTAGGGTGATGTACCCGATGGATACCTCCTCGCCAAACGTCCTCAAGATCCTCTTGTCGCGCCGGCGACTCTCCTTCTGAGCAACATGTGACCTGTACTACCCATTGGCCTGCATGCAGAACAGAGCCTTCATCTTGTTCTTCAGCTTCTTATCCCAAGAAGGCTCAGAAGATGAAGGTGAGTAGCCAGCAGAGCTGTCCTCATCGGCGTCCTCCTCCTCGATCTCATCCTCATCCACATCCATCTGAGCAGCCGCTGCCTCAGCACGGGTAGTGGTGTTGGCCCACTGGGTCTTGATGCGGAGCTTGATGGGCTCATGACGAATCCAGTCAGGGGCAACAAACTCATCATTGGGATAGAGCTTCTCCCAAGTCTTCGTGATCAAAAGAAACAGATAAGGTCCACAGATGGGTACCTTACGGTTGAACACCGCAAACTGAAGCTCGCACCACATGATATGTGAGAAATCAAGTGGTTACGTCTGAGCATGACGCGCCTCCTCACAAATGAGAATCATATCCACGAGATAGGCATGCACCTTGTCCTTGTCACCAATGCGCAGAAAGAGGGAGTTGCGGAAGATGCGATGCATGATGTCAAGGAATGAGTTTAGCACCCATGCCTTCTTACCACTGGGAAGCGTCTTCTCAACATAGTAGGGCTGAAGCTTGTTCTTTCTGGCTGACTTGGGATTGGCGTGAGGGCGTACCCCAATGGGCGTGTCGAGCCCCTCATCAGGAACCTGAAGCAAATCCATAGCAGTCATCCGCTGTCCATTGGTCATCCAGGTCATGGTCCGCTCCTCAACAAGATGGAAGTGGACCGAATCAAAGAACTGAGCCACAATCTCAGGGTCAAAGTCCAGATGGAAAGTGATCAAGCCTCAATGCCAAACTGCTCTACCAGGTCCAAAGCCTCACCAAAATAGCCACGGTGCCTATCCTGCCTCATATGATTCATGTCAATCCAGTGCACATCCACGTAGATGTTCTGCTTGGCCTTGATCACATCCAGATAGATAAGATTCTGCTGCTTGGTCCAGAACAAATCATTCCCTCTGGAGTTTGCACGGGGATTCACATAGGGTTGATCTTCCTACGAGTAACAAACTCAGCCAGTGGTATCTCATCCATGCCCATTGAGGGCTCCTTATTCTTGTTGGCGGTGGTCTTGGTTCTGCGTTGGGGGGCATTGGAGCCCTCTGAAGCTTCATCTTGGTTGTGCAGGCGCTTCGAGCCCGTGTCACGAACAGGGTTCGACCGACGGACATTGGAACCGGAGCCACCACCTTTTTCCATGGCAAGAGGGCGTGGTGGGGAACGATCCCACCGGTTGAAATGCGAGGAGAGCGGCCGGAGACGGAGATCCGGCGAGGTCCTCCGTCGCCGTTCTTGGGCAGGAGAGAGAGAGAGAGACGACGTGGGGAAAAGAGTTGAATGGGTATGGGGGAGTTGGAACTCCCCCTGCCCGCTCTTAACCCCCGCGCGCTCGCGACTACGCGGTAGTACCACGTCATCGCGGTAGTACCGCCCGGGCGGAAGTACCGCACCGTGGGCGGTAGTACCGCTCCTGCAGCGGCAGTAAAAAAATTACTGTTGTGCTGGTTGCGGCAGTACCGTGGCAAGCCACGGTAGTACCGTAGACCCAAGATAATGCAAGGTTCGCAAAAAAGAGAGGAAAACAGCCTTTGCAAAGCAACCTTCAAGCGAACGGACTCACCAACGAGCTAACACACGAGACACCACAAGCACAAGCTCGGCACGAAGAAAGAAAGGCAAGAGACAACAAGGACCAAACATGCGACACAACCTCTCCAAGGAGAGGGCGGTGGCCGGAGCCACCTATGTTTGAGTCAATTGGTATGGCACCGCGAAGAATTATCCTTGGGCCCATGACCAAAACTCGTCTTTGAAGCACAAGTACCATAAAAATGGCTAATGTGAAAGAGTTGATCAATTTATGCATAATGGGGGGAGGGAGAGTTCATTGAGAGAACAACAGTCCCCCTATGTCCATGCCTACACCTAAACAAGACATCAAGATGCATATGGTGGGGTGTGCAAGGGTTCAAGCCACATTGCTAGAATCAATGATATTTAGCTCATGCCTTAACTCGCGAAGTCTTGCTTCATCCAAGGGCTTCGTGAAGATATCTGCAAGGTTATCATGAGTGTTGACATAGTTGAGCTTGATCTCCCCTCGCCTGATATGATCCCGGATGAAGTAATACCGAATCTCAATATGCTTCATCTTGAAGTGTTGCACCGGGTTGAGAGAAATCTTGCTGGCACTTTCATTGTCACACGAAAGAGGCACTTTGTCACATATGACACCGTACAAAACCTTCTTGTTGTAACATATACAACTTTTCTTTAAGATCTCCATTAAGGAATGTAGTTTTGACATCCATTTGCCAGATTTCATAAAATGTGGCAATTGCTAACATGATTCAAACAGACTTAAGCATCGCTACGAGTGAGAAAATCTTATCGTAGTCAACACCTTGAACTTGTCAAAAACTTTTTGCGACAATTCGAGCTTTGTAGATAGTAACACTACTATCAGCATCCATCTTCCTATTGAAGATCCATTTATTCTTAATGGCTCGCCGATCATCGGGCAAGTCAATCAAAGTCTATACTTTGTTCTCATACATGGATCCCATCTCAGATTTCATGGCTTCAAGCCATTTCGCGGAATCTGGGCTCATCATCGCTTTGTCATAGTTCGTAGGTTCGTCATGGTCAAGTAACATGACGTCCAGAAGAGGATTACCGTACCACTCTGTTGCGGATTTTACTCTGGTTGACCTACGAGGTTCGGTAGTAACTTGATCTGAAGTTTCATGATCATCATATTAACTTCCTCACTAATTGGTGTAGTCATCACTAGAACTGATTTCAATGATGAACCATTTTCCAATTCGAGAGAAGGTACAACTACCTCATCAAGTTCTACTTTCCTCCCACTCACTTCTTTCGAGAGAAACTCCTTCTCTAGAAAGGATCCATTCTTAGCAACACATATATTGCCTTTGGATCTGTGATAGAAGGTGTACCCAACAGTTTCCTTTGGGTATCCTATGAAGACGCATTTCTCCGATTTGGGTTTGAGCTTATCAGGTTGAAGCTTTTTTCACATAAGCATCGCAGCCCCAAACTTTAAGAAACGACAGCTTAGGTTTCTTGCCAAACCACAGTTCATATGGTGTCGTCTCAATGGATTTAGATGGTGCCCTATTTAACGTGAATGCAGCTGTCTCTAATGCATAACCCCAAAACGATAGTGATAAATCGGTAAGAGGCATCATAGATTGCACCATATCTAATAAAGTACGGTTATGACGTTCAGACACACCATTACGCTGTGGTGTTCCAGGTGGCGTGAGTTGCGAAACTATTCCACATCATTTCAAATGAAGACCAAACTCGTAACTCAAATATTCGTCTCCGCGATCAGATCGTAGAAACTTTATTTTCTTGTTATGATGATTTTCCACTTCACTCTAAAATTCTTTGAACTTTTCAATTGTTTCAGATTTATGTTTCATCAAGTAGATATACCCATATCTGCTCAAATCATCTGTGAAGGTTAGAAAATAACGATACCCGCCGTGAGCCTCAACACTCATCGGATCGCATACATCAGTATGTATTATTTCCAATAAGTCAGTTGCTCGCTCCATTGTTCCGGAGAACGGAGTCTTAGTCATCTTGCCTATGAGGCATGGTTCGCAAGCATCAAGTGATTCATAATCAAGTGATTCCAAAAGCCCATCAGCATGGAGTTTTTTCATGCGCTTTACACCAATATGACCTAAACGGCAGTGCCACAAATATGTTGCACTACCATTATCAACTTTGCATCTTTTGGCATCAATATTATGAATATGTGTATCACTACGATCGAGATTCAATAAACCATTCACCTTGGGTGTATGACCACAGAAGGTTTTATTCATGTAAATAGAATAACAATTACTCTTTGACTTAAATGAATAATCGTATTGCAATAAACATGATCCAATCATATTATGCTCAACGCAAACACCAAATAACATTTATTTTAGGTTCAACACTAATCCCGAAGATAAAGGATGGTGATCTTATCAACCTTGGAATCACTTCCAACACACATTGTCACCTCGCCCTTAACTAGTCTCTGTTTATTTTGCAACTCCCGTTTTGAGTTATTACTCTTAGCAACTGAATCAGTATCAAATACTGAGGGGTTGCTATAAACACTACTAAAGTACACATCAATAACATGTATATCCAATATACCTTTGTTCACTTTGCCATCCTTCTTATCCGCCAAGTATCTAGGGCAGTTCCACTTCCAGTGACCATTTCCTTTGCAGTAGAAGCACTCAGTTTCAGGCTTGGGTCTAGCTTTGGGCTTCTTCATGGGAGTGGCAACTTGCTTGCCATTCGTCTTGAAGTTCCCTTTCTTTCCCTTGCCCTTTTACTTGAAACTAGTGGTCTTGTCAACCATCAACATTTGATGCTTTTCTTGATTTCTACCTTCGTCGATTTTAGCATCACGAAGAGCTCGGGAATCGTTTTCATCATCCCTTGCATATTATAGTTCATCATGAAGTTCCAGTAACTTGGTGATAGTGACTAGAGAACTCTGTCAATCACTATTTTATCTGGAAGATTAACTCCCACTTGATTCAAGCGATTGTAGTAAGCAGACAATCGAAGCACATGCTCATTGGTTGAGCTATTCTCCACCATCTTGTAGGCAAAGTACTTGTCAGAGGTCTCATACCTCTCGACTCGGGCATGAGTCTGAAATACCAATTTCAGCTCTTTGAACATCTTATATGCTCCGTGGCATTCAAAACGTTTTTGAAGTCCCATTTCTAAGTCGTATAGCATGGCACACTAAACTATCAAGTAGTTATCATAGCGAGCTTGCCAAACGTTCATAACGTCTGTATCTGCTCCTGCAATAGGTCCGTCACCTAGCGGTGCATCAAGGACATAATTCTTTTGTGCAGCAATGAGGATAATCCTCAGATCACGGACCTAGTCTGCATCATTAATACTATCATCTTCCAACATAGTTTTTCTCTAGGAACATATCAAAAATAAACTGGGAGCTACATCGCGAGCTATTGATCTACAACATAGTTATGCAAATACTATCAGGACTAAGTTCATGATAAATTAAAGTTCAATTAATCATATTACTTAAGAACTCCCACTTAGATATACATCCCTCTAATCATCCAAGTGATCACGTGATCCATATCAACTAAACCATGTCCGATCATCACGTGAGATGGAGTAGTTTTCAATGGTGAACATCACTATGTTGATCATATCTACTATATGATTCACGCTTGACCTTTCGGTCTCAGTGTTCCGAGGCCATATCTGCATATGCTAGGCTCGTCAAGTTTAACCCGAGTATTCTGCGTGTGCAAAACTAGCTTGCACCAGTTGTATGTGAACGTAGAGCTTATCACACCCGATCATCACGTGGTGTCTCGGCACGACAAACTGTAGCAACGGTGCATACTCAGGGAGAACACTTGTACCTTGAAATTTAGTGACAGATCATCTTATAATGCTACCGCCGTACTAAGCAAAATAAGATGCATAAAAAGATAAACATCACATGCAATCAAATAAGTGATATGATATGGCCATCATCATCTTGTGCCTTTGATCTCCATCTCCAAAGCGCCGTATTGATCACCATCCTCACCGGCTTGACACCTTGATCTCCATCGAAGCATCGTTGTCGTCTCGCCAACTATTGCTTCTACGACTATCGCTACCGCTTAGTGATAAAGTAAAGCAATTACATGGCGATTGCATTTCATACAATAAAGCGACAACCATATGGCTCCTGCCAGTTGCCGATAACCGTTACAAAACATGATCATCTCATACAACAATTTATATATCATCACGTCTTGGCCATATCACAACACAGCAAGCCCTGCAAAAACAAGTTTGACTTCCTCTACTTTGTTGTTACAAGTTTTACGTGGCTGCTACGGGCTTAGCAAGAACCGTTCTTACCTACGCATCAAAACCACAACGATTTTTTGTCAAGTTTGCTATTTTAACCTTCAACAAGGACCGGGCATAGTCACACTCGATTCAACTAAAGTTGGAGAAACAGACACCCACTAGCCACCTGTGTGCAAAGCATGGTGGTAGGACCAGTCTCATGAACGCGGTCATGTAATGTCGGTCTGGGCCGCTTCATCCAACAATACCGCCGAATCAAAGTATGACATGCTGGTAAGCAGTATGACTATTATCGCCCACAACTCTTTGTGTTCTACTCGTGCATATAACATCTACGCATAGACCTGGCTCGGATGCCACTGTTGGGGAACGTAGTATTTCAAAAAAAATCCTACGATCACGCAAGATCTATCTAGGAGAAGCATAGAAATGAGCGGGGAGAGTGTGTCCATGTACCCTCGTAGACCGAAAGTGGAAGCGTTTAGTAACGCGGTTGATGTAGTCGAACGTCTTCGCGATCCAACCGATCCAAGTACCGAACGCATGGCACCTCCATGATCTGCACACGTTCAGCTTGGTGGCGTCCCTCGAACTCTTGATCCAGTTGAGGCCGAGTGTCGGGTGGTAGGTGCGACATTTGCCAACGGGTGGCTTATCATTGTGGGAGCCAGTAAGACATCGCCGGTGCCTGGAAACGGGATAAGGCGAAGACATGCACGCCGGTGAATCTTACCCAGGTTCGGGGCTCTCCGTGGAGATAACACCCCTAGTCCTGCTCTGCGGGGTCTCCGCATGATCACTAGATCAACACAAGTGGCTATAAGTGGCTCCTTGAGCTGTTCGGCTAGAGGAAGAAGAAGGGCAAGGCTAGCCCTCCTCTTCTCTCTATGTGGTGTCTAAAACTCTAAGAGATCAACCCTTTGCATGGGTGCCCTGGGGGGTTTATATAGGCCTACCCCCCAGGGGTACAATGGTAATCCGGCTGGATGCGGGTCCAGGCCGTCAATGTCTGCATCCGTCGGCTTCTCCGCTGCCCGCTGGGGCCCGCTGACTGGTGGGTCCCGCCGGCTGCCGGCCTCTTGGCCGACAGGCCGGCCCCACCGCTTGGGGGTCTTGCCGGCGGCTGGTTACTGTAGCCTCGCCCCTGATGACGAGGGCTTTGCCGAGGTAAGCATGGCTACAGTGCCGCCGTCTGGCGGGCTCTCACTATAGTCTTACCTCGTCTTGTCTCCTTAATGATGCACATACTTCGAGGGAGTGAGGTAGCCGGCTATTGGGAGCCGGCTACACCCCAGGCCGACTGGGGGGGCATGGCCGCCTTCGAGCGTCTCTCCGGCTGAAGGGGCTCGCCGCCCGCGGGCTGTACTGACAGCCTGTCGTGGGTGACGTCATGGTCAACATGGCAACAGTGCCACGCCGGACGGGGGATGGCCGACCCGTACGGCGCACTGTGGCCATGCGTGCTCCAGGATTCGGGGGTGGCAGGCTTTACTGTAGCCACGCCCCGTCTCATCACCGTTATGTGGGTGCAGTCCTTGAGGGTGCAATCTTGGCCGCTTACCGGGAGCCGGCCCTCTTGTGGCCGGCATCGTGGAGTCGGTCTTCTTGTGGCCGGCTTCTTGGAGTCGGCCTTCTTGTGGCTCTCTTCGGGAGGGTTTTAGGGCCAGGCCGCCTTCCAGTAGTCGGCCTGTGAGATAGCCGGCCAGGGGAAGGCGGCCCTGTGCTTTGGGTGCTTGAAGGATCGATCGGCCCGATAATTTTTGAAGAGCCAGGGGGAGTCGGTTAGGCTACCCGTGGTCATTTACTCCGACAGTAGTCCCCGAAGCTGGTTGGGCTACGTGGCTGAAAGGAGGACGAGAAGCTTAATCAGCTTCCTATCTTGAGGAGCCAGCAGCTAGGAGCCGGCTTTGATCAGGTGCGCCGTCTTCGTGAGACTTTGAAGTCTGAAGGCGGGAACCAGCTGGCGCGCACGCCAGGTTGCGGGCCGGCCGCTTGCCGCCCGCGCGCCACGTGGCGCCCTCCGGCTGGGAGAGCCCTCCAGCCCACGCACGCGATGGGACGCCGCCGCAGACCGGGGCCTGCCGCTTCCACGCCTCGGCCTAGGTGTGGATCTTCTGTGGCCCAAAACGGGCCATTCGCCTTCCAACGGCAGTTTCCGCACGCCGTTAGGGCGCAATAATCGCGGGACGTGGGGGAGTGGGCGCAGTTAATCCCACGCCCCCCCTACGCCTCGCCTCCTCGGCTTCGCCGCACGAGGCTATAAATAGGGGGAGGAGGAGGAGCGGCAGACGCTCGCATGCTCGCCCTCGCTCCGCCATCTTCTTCTTCTTCTCCATCGCTGTAGCCCTTCGCTGCCGCGCGTCCCTCCAGTCATCGCACTACCCCGCAGCTTCGCCGCCGTGGGGCCGTGCTTTCGCCGTCGCCACGCCTTTTTCATCGGCTTCTTGCCCTCATGTCGCGCGGCGGAGACTGGGACGGCTCCAACGTCCACGAGGACCACATCGACTTCCTCCGCAAGACGCGGTGGTTGCCCGACAAGGATCATGTGCGGGTCCGTCTTGCGCCGGAGAGGGAGATCTCGCCGGCGCCGGAGGAGGGCGAGTGGGTAATCTTCCGCTCGCACTGCCTGTGCGGCCTCGGCCTGCCTGCGAGCGGCTTCTTCCGTTCCTTCCTCGAGTTCTACCAGCTCCAGCCGCACCACCTCACTCCAAACACGGTGGTGCTGCTGTCTGCCTTCGTCACTTTGTGCGAGGGCTTCCTCGGCGTCCTTCCCACCCTCGAGCTCTGGGGGGAATTCTTCCAGTCCAAGCTCGGTACCGCCATGAGGGGCGTGCCGGCTCAGAGCGGCGCCTTCATCGCGATGCGGAGGCCGGTAGCCGACAATCCTTTTCCTCCCATCACGCTGATCCAGTCGGTGAAGCTCTGGCAGCAATCCTACTTCTATGTGAAGAACGTCGCTCCGCAAGGCGACTTCGTCAACTTGCCGGCTTATGTAGCCGGCCCGCCGGCTGGGAGGCGGCCCCAATGGTCCTATCGGGCCAAAACACTATCGCCTGCTAGAGCCGCCGCCGTCGCATGACTCCGGGTATTGGTCCAGTCGGAGGGCCTGACCGGGCCCGACCTGCTGGCCGCCTTCGTGGCGCGCCGGGTGCTCCCGCTCCAAGGCCGCCCTCATATGATTTATCAAATGAGCGGCCAACTCGATCCGAGTCGGTTGTGTACCAAGGAGATGCCTCATGCAGAGGTAGCTCACATGGTGAACTACCTTGCGAACTGCAAGCTCACCGACGAGTGGCAGTTTGGCAAGGAGCCGTACTCCCGTGCCAATCCCCCGCATATGGTAAGCTTTCTTTTTCTTCTCTTCTTTACTTTTGTCACCAAGTTTCTCTTGGCCGACTCTGACCAGTCGGTTTGTCTTGACAGAGCCCCCTCCTTCGACCGACAGCCGGGGCAGCGGGGGTGGAGCGCCAATATCCCCCGACTGGACGACACACGACTTGGACGACCTCGACTTGGGGGCGGCCGCTCTGGACGATGACACCGTGGGGGGAGGCGGCGAGGCAGGCGGCCGGATGATGACGAGGCGGAAGTCAACCCGCGCCGCCAGCCGGCGTCCGATCATCATGGCGCGGGTTCATCTGCCGCGCCAGCTGTCCGAGGCGGCGCGCAGAAGCGCCGGGCCGCGCCGAGCCTCGGCAGTCGGCTGAAGAAGCCCAAGAGTGCGGCGGCGGCGACCAAGCGGGACGAGGCAGCTGCGAAGGCTACCCGCTTCCGCAAGGTGGTGAAGCAGCCACAAATGGTTTCGGCGTAAGTGTCAATTCTCTCACGTATTCCTTCTTCTTTTTTGTTGATATTCTTCTGAGTCCTTGTCTTGACTTAAAAAAAATAGGGCTCCGCTTTCTCTTGAGCGGACCGCTGCCGCCTCCGTGGTTGGAGCGGCGGGAGGATCTGCAAGCGCCCGCCGCGTGGACCCCCGTGCCGAGCTTCAAGCGGCGACGGAGCGGAATGCGCGGGAGGAGCGGGAGGCGTAGGAGCTGAGGGCGGCCGCTGCCACGGCGGCGCAGGAGACGACGGAGAAGTCGGCGGAGGCACAAGCCGACGCAGCGGCCAAGGCTCAGGCGGAGGCTGCAGTCGCAGAGAGGGCGGTGGAGGCCCTGCGTAACCGGCATCCGCAGCTTGTCGTCCCCCTTCACGCTGTGGCGCCCGAGTTCCCGGTGCCCCCACCGGAGGAAGCCGGTGGCGACCAGTTGGTGATGGACAGGGAGGAGGGCGACGTCGTCGTCCTGGAGAGGGAGGCTGCACCGCCATCGCCGACTGGGGCGGACCAAGGCAGCCGGCCTAGCATGCCGCCCGTGCAACCAGCTGGAGGCGAGCCGGCTGCGAGGGCAGACCTTGTGGTCCGGTCGCCATCGCGTCAGCGCGCAGGGAAGGCGACTTCGGCGCCGGACCCGCAGAAGGCCGCGGGCTCTAGCTCGTCGGCCCAGGATCTGGAGACGGCCAGCGCCAGCTCGCCGGGGTGGACGCCGGGTGGTGGGACGGCCATGCTAAACATGGCGGCGCAAGAAGTCCGGAACCGGCTTCAATCCCAAGCCACCGTGCTGAAGCAGTATACTCAAGAGTTCCTCGCGACGCAGACGGCCATTCGGGTGAGTCTTCCCGCTTTTTTGTTTCTTGTTCTTGATTTCTTCCGTGGGGGCGCGTCAGCGCACCCACTGGGTGTAGTCCCCGAGTTCCGAGTCGGCTGCTGAGCGGGCGGCTTGGAACTTCTTAGTAGACTTCGATTGCTATCTTGTTCTTATTCGCTCCTCTGTCCTATTTGCAGGACTATCACAACCTCCGCGCGGCTACCTTCAACTCCCAGGCCCGAGAGCTGAACCAGAAGACCATTGATCTGACCGAGAGCCGGAGTAAGTGCTTCATCTTTTATCTCACGTGGGGGCGCGTCAGCGCACCCACTGGGTGTAGTCCCCGAGATTCGGGCCGACTGCTGAGCAGTCGGGCCGGATCTTTCCTGGCGACTTCTTTCTTATTGCTTTTTTCTTCTTTACCATATCTGCAGAGGCCAATGCCGACCTAAGGGAGCAGTTGGGTGGGGCCCAGACCGCCCTTCGTGCCAAGGAAGCCGAGTGCAACGCCTTGGCTCAGGAGCGTGAGCGCTTGGTCAAGAAGCTGGCCGACCAGGAGGAGAGCCATAAGGCGGCCCTGAAGGCGGCGCAGGACACCGAGGCCGCCCTCCAAGCCGTATACGAGACCGAGGCGGCGAGCTGGGCTGAGGGAAGGCAAGCGACGGCGACGGCCAGATCGAAGATTTGGTTGACGGTAGGCCACCTTCTTCTTCGTCCCTCTGCTTGCCGCTTGCCATTTGGTCCATTTTCTGACTTTGTGTTTTTTCTCTTCCTTTCTTACTTGCGCAGAGTACTTCCCTGGTTACTCCGTTGCCGCCAACCAAGTCATCGAGGCCCGCCACGACGCACAAAGGCAGGCTGGAGCTGAGATCGCGTCGGATGCTCGCCGGTCGCTTGAGGAGCAGCTTCTGGCGATCCAAGCCCGCCTTCAGCCGGCTCACCGCATGCTCCGCCGTCTTCAGCGTGTTGGGGCGCAAGTGCTGGCCGCCCTATGGCCCGGCGAGGTGGTTCTCCGTACCCCCAGTCGGACTGCCGACTGGCTGGAGGTAGCGGTTGGCCGCTTCGAGGCCTGGAAGGCTTCTGCAGCTCGGTCAGGTGCCAAGCGGGTGCTGGAGTTCGTCCGAGCTTGGTATCCTGGGCTGGATTTGGCCCAGCTGACTACCTGGCGGTAGGAGGCCAACAAGGAGCTAGAGGCGGTGTGGCCGGCTATCATCCAGCGCGCCCCGGCGATCGCCAACTACACCGACACCAGTGCCTTTGCCCCTGAGGTGAATGATGACGGCGTTGCTCGGCCGGAGGAGTGGTTTGGGCTGAACCCAGCGGATGGTGAAGACTCGGTGGAGGAGATCGACTCCAGTGACGAGGGCGAAGAGGAGGAGGGAGAGGATGGTGAAGACGCCGTGCCAGACGGTGGAGCAACCGGCCAGCCTTAGCTTGATCGTGCCTCCAGCAACAAGGTGCGTGCGAGCGCGTCGCCTGCAGCCGGTTATGATCAAGCCGAGACTCGCCAGCCGGCCACTCCTCCAGCCAGCACTGCCGTCTCCACTGACCTTCCTGGCTCGCCTGTTGCACCTTTGGCCTGATCCGCCACCTTTGCTTTCATGTTTATTACTCTTTGAACAATATTTGTTAGGTTTGCGCAGTTCCACCCACTGGGGGTGTATTCAAACTATGTTGAACGCCGGCCTTTCGAAGACCTTTTGTGTAAATATAATCATGCATGTGCTTGGCTTCCGATTGTATTTGCTTTTCATCCTTTTGGTTGTTTCCTTTGCCGCCCTCCCTTGGTCGCCGCCTTCTCAGCCGGACAGCTGCTCTGCAGTCTGTGGCTGGGGAAGGGCTTGGCTGTTTGGGAGGGCAAGTACTCTAGCTTTCTTAGATTGTAGCAAGGTGAATCGGAAGCCGGCCAGCCGGCTGTTCTGACAGCTGGTTGGTGGGGTAGGAGGTCGGCTTGTGTTATATAAGTTCGTTAGTCCTTAGCCGTTTTTCGTGTGGGCATCCTTTCCTGCCTTTGACTCTTGCCAGTCGGACAGTCGATTCTTCGAGCTGCGACTTCCAACAAGAGAGGGCTTGGGTGCCGGCACACTACTTGTTTGACTGCAGGTAGAACTTTAATATAACTCAAGGCGGCAAGTCCCCGGGCCGACTGATCGAATCCGGTGCCGGACAGGAAAACAAATGTAGTAATACATTCATAGGTATGACACTCATCATACATAGATAAAAGAGGGTAGTCCCCGAGTGCTCCTCGGGGGGCCCGTTGTCTTGTACTTAATACAAAAGGTAGTGTGGTACATACTGCATTTAGCTGTAAAATCTTCAGAGGAGATTGGCGTTCCATGGTCGTTCCAACTCCTTGCTGGAATCATCTCTCTTGCGTGCCTTCGGCTTCTGTGCGTCGATCAGGTAGTAGGAGTCGTTGCCTAGGGCCTTGCTGATGACGAAGGGGCCTTCCCAAGGGGCCGAGAGCTTGTGTTGGCCGGCTGTTCGCTGGATCATCCGGAGCACAAGATCGCCTTCTTGGAAGGATCTTGGCTTGACCTTCCGGTTGTGGTAACGGCGCAAACCCTGCTGGTAGATGGCGGACCGGCTGAGTGCTAACAGCCGGCCCTCTTCCAGCAGGTCAACGCCGTCTTCTCGCGCTTCCTTGGCCTCCGCCTCCGTGTACATGGTGACCCAAGGTGAGTCGAACTCAATGTCAGTTGGGATGACAGCCTCGGCACCATATACAAGGAAGAAAGGGGTGAAGCCGATTGACTTGTTCGGGGTAGTACACAGACTCCAAAGGACGGCCGGTAGCTTGTCGAGCCAGCAGCCGGCCGAACGCTCCAGTGGTACGACCAGTCGGGGCTTGATGCTGGAGAGTATGAGGCCGTTTGCTCGCTCGACTTGGCCATTAGACTGCGCGTGGGCAACGGATGCTAAGTCCAGTCGGATGCTCTGTGTCGCACAGAAACGTGCCAGTGCTCCTTTGGCAAAATTCGTACCATTGTCGGTGATGATGTTGTGTGGTACGCCATACCAGGTGGTGATATCTGCGATGAATGTCACGGCAGTCGGCCCGTTCAGCTTCTTGATTGGCTTCGCTTCAATCCACTTGGTGAATTTGTCCACGGCGACAAGCAGATGTGTCATGCCGCCGCGCGCCGTCTTGAATGGGCCCACCATGTCCAGTCCCCAGACGGCAAAGGGCCAGGTGAGGGGGATGGTCTTGAGTGCAGAAGCCGGCATGTGTTGCTTGGAGCTGAAGACTTGGCACCCTTTGCAGTATTTGACTAATTCCTTGGCGTCTTCCAAAGCAGTCAGCCAGAAGAACCCATGGCGGAAAGCTTTGGCGACAAGTGATCTTGAGGCCGCGTGGTGGCCGCATTCGCCTTGGTGGATGTCCTTGAGGATTGCTATGCCCTTCTCTGGCTCGATGCAGCACTGGAAGACTCCAGTGACGCTACGCCTAACGAGTTCTCTGTTTACTATTGTTTATGCTCCGGCTCGGCGTTGAACTTGTCTTGCCGAGATCTCGTCAGTCGGCAGCTCTCTGTTTACCAGGAAGTTGAGGATGGGTTGGGCCCATGATGGAGCTGTGACTTCTTCTATTGCCAATACGGCTACTGCGACCAGGGTGGGTGGGTTGGGTGGTGAAGAGTTGGAGTCAGCCACCGCCTGTTGTGTCGTTGCAGTCCCCGGGCCGACTGCTGCAGTCCCCGGGCCGGGTTCTGAAGTCCCCGAGCCGGGTGCGACTACGTCAGTCCCCGAGCCGCCTGTCGAAGTCCCCGAGCCGCCTGCTGGGTTCCCCAAGTCGGATCCGACTGCATCAGGTTCAGGCGGTACGAAGATGGAGTCTGATTCTGGAGACGGCTTGACAGACGGTTTGAGGAGGCGTTGGAGAGAGACACCGGTTGGGATAGCTTGTCGGGTGGAACCGATTCGTGCCAGGGCATCTGCTTGCTCGTTGTCGGCCCGTGGCACGTGGAGGAACTCGCATCCTTCAAAGTATCCGTTGATTTGCTGAACGAGGAATCGGTAGCTCGCCATGTTTGCGTCCTTGGCGTCCCAGTCGCCAGATGATTGTTGGACTACCAAATCCGAGTCGCCATAGCACAGGATCCGGCGGATGCCGAGCTCTTTGGCTAGCCGGAGCCCATGTATGAGCGCCTCGTACTCGGCCACGTTGTTGGAGGCGGCAAAATGAATTTGCAATGTGTATCTGAGTTTGTCGCCCTTGGGAGAGGTGAGGACGATGCCGGCTCCCAAGCCGGTGCGCACCTTGGATCCATCGAAGTGCATCCGCCAATGAGTGGAGTCAGGAGCCGGCGATAGGTACTGGGTCTCGGCCCAGTCGACAAGGAAGTCGACCAATGCTTGGGACTTGATGGCGGTGCGAGGCTGGTAGAAGATCGTGTAAGGAGCCAGCGCAATGGCCCACTTGGCCACCCGGCCGGATGCATCCCGGCTGCCTATGATCTCGGCAAGCGGGGCAGTACATACGACCGTGATGGGATGCTCTTGAAAGTAGGGCTTCAGCTTCTTGGCGGCGAAGTATACTCCATAGCACATCTTCTGGTAGTGCGGGTAGTTTTGCTTCGAGGTGGACAGTACTTCACTCAAATAATACACCGGCCTCTGGACTAACTGAGCCCGGCCTTCTTCTGGGCGTTGGACCACAATAACTGTGCTGACCACTCGGCTAGTCGCGGCAATGTAAAGGAGCATGGGCTCTTTCTCAGTTGGCGCCGCCAAGACAGGTGGCGTGGTTAGCATCTTCTTCAACTCGTGAAAAGCTTGGTCTGCTTGGTCGTTCCACTCGAAGTGGGTGGACTTTTTCATGAGTCGGTACAGGGGGAGAACCTTCTCTCCTAGCCGGCTGATGAAGCGGTTCAGGGAGGCCAGGCACCCGGTAAACTTTTGGACGTCTCGCAGCTTGGTAGGAATCTCCATTCTCTCTATGGCCTTTATCTTCACTGGGTTGCACTCGATGCCGCGTTCGAAGACCAAGAAGCCTAGAAGCTGGCCGACTGGTACTCCGAACACGCATTTCTCAGGGTTGAGCTTGATCTGAAACCGGCGCAAGTTGTCGAATGTTTCTCTGAGGTCTTCCAGCAGGGTGCCGCGCTTCTCCGTCTTCACCGCAATATCGTCTACATAGACGTGGGCATTTCTGCCGAGTTGCTTGAGGAGGCATTTCTGCATGCAACACTGAAAAGTGGCACCTGCATTTCTCAAGCCGAATGTCATAGTCAGGTAGCAGAAAGCTCCGAATGGTGTGATGAAGGCGGTCTTCAGGCGGTCGGCTGGATCCAACTTCATCTGATGGTAGCCTGAGTAAGCATCCAAGAAACTCAACAGCTCGCATCCGGCTGTGGAGTCTATCACTTGATCGATTCGAGGTAAGGCAAACGGATCTTTGGGGCAGGCTTTGTTGAGGCTGGTATAATCTATACACATGCGCCATTTATTATTTTTCTTCAATACAAGGACCGAGTTGGCAAGCCATTCTGGAAAAAACACCTCCATAATGAAGCCGGCTGCCAGAAGCCGGGCTATCTCTTCTCCTACAATCCTTCTCTTTTCCTCCGACAGTCGGCGGAGAGGTTGTTTGACTGGTTTTGCGTCTGCTCGGACGTGTAGCTTGTGCTCGGCGAAATCCTTCGGAACACCCGGCATGTCCTTTGGGGACCATGCAAAGATGTCCCGATTCTCACGGAGGAAATCGACGAGCTCGCCTTCCTATTTGTTGTCCAGGTTTGCTCCAATGACGGCAAACCTCTCCGGGTTCTCTGGGTCCAGAGGTATCTTCTTTGTTTCCTTGGCCGGCTAGAAGGAGCCTTGAGCATCATATTCCTTGGGGTCAGGGGACAGGGCCGGCTGCTTGCCGGCCATGGCCACGACTCGGTCCAGCATCTTTTTTTCTTCGGCAATCACGAGGGACTCGGCCAGCCGGCTGCTGGCTGCAGCACACTCAAAGGATTTCTTGTAGTCTCCGGCTATGGTGATGATCCCCTTTGAACTAGGCATCTTCATCTTGAGGTAGGCATAGTGGGGCACAGCCATGAACTTGGCCAGGGCAGGTCGGCCAAGCAACGCGTGGTAAGGGCTCTCTAAATCCACCACTTCAAACCAGACTGCTTCTCGGCGGAAGTGATCCTTGTCTCCGAAGAGAACATCTATCTTGATCTTGCCGATTGGTGAGCAGGACAGCTCGGGTACGATGCCATGGAACACAGTCCGGCTTGGCATGAGTTGCTTCGTCTTGATGTTCAGCTTCTCCATGGTGTCACGGTACAGTATGTTGATGCTGCTCCTGAAGGAAATATGCCCTAGAGGCAATAATAAAATTATATATTTCCTTATATCATGATAAATGTTTATTATTCATGCTAGAATTGTATTAACCGGAAACATAATACATGTGTGAATACATATACAAACAGAGTGTCACTAGTATGCCTCTACTTGACTAGCTCATTAATCAAAGATGGTTATGTTTCCTAGCCATAGACATGAGTTGTCATTTGATTAACGGGATCACCTCATTAGGAGAATGACGTGATTGACATGACCCATTCCGTTAGCTTAGCACCCGATCGTTTAGTATGTTGCTATTGCTTTCTTCATGACTTATACATGTTCCTATGACTATGAGATTATGCAACTCCCGTTTACCGGAGGAACACTTTGTGTGCTACCAAACGTCACAACGTAAATGGGTGATTATAAAGGTGCTCTACAGGTGTCTCCAAAGGTACTTGTTGGGTTGGCGTATTTCGAGATTAGGATTTGTCACTCCGATTGTCGGAGAGGTATCTCTGGGCCCACTCGGTAATGCACATCACTATAAGCCTTGCAAGCATTGTGACTAATGAGATAGTTGCGGGATGATGTATTACGGAACGAGTAAAGAGACTTGCCGGTAACGAGATTGAACTAGGTATTGAGATACCGACGATCGAATCTCGGGCAAGTAACATACCGATGACAAAGGGAACAACGTATGTTGTTATGCGGTTTGACCGATAAAGATCTTCGTAGAATATGTGGGAACCAATATGAGCATCCAGGTTCCGCTATTGGTTATTGACCGGAGAGGTGTCTCGGTCATGTCTACATAGTTCTCGAACCCGAAGGGTCCGCACGCTTAATGTTACGATGACAGTTATATTATGAGTTTATATGTTTTGATGTACCGAAGGTTGTTCAGAGTCCCGGATGTGATCACGGACATGACGAGGAGTCTCGAAATGGTCGAGACATAAAGATTGATATATTGGACGACTATATTCGGACACCGGAAGTGTTCCGGAGAAGTTTCGGATTAAACCGGAGTGCCGGAGGGTTACCGGAACCCCCCGGGGAAGTATTGGGCCTTAGTGGGCCTTGAGGGGAGAGAGAGGGCAGCAGCCAGGAGGTGGTGCGCCCCCTCCTAGGAGGAATCCTAGTTGGACTAGGAGAAGGGGGCGCAGCCCCCTTTCCCTCTCCCTCTCCCTCTCTTTCCTTCCCCCCTTCTTTTCCTAGTTGGACTAGGAAAGGGGAGTCCTACTCCTACTAGGAGGAGGACTCCCCCCCTCTCCTTGGCGCGCCTAGGGCAGCCGGCCTCCCCCTTGCTCCTTTATATACGGGGGCAGGGGGCACCTCTATACACACTTGATATACGATATTTTAGCCGTGTGCGGTGCCCCCCTCCACCATATTACACCTCGATAATACCGTTGCGGAGCTTAGGCGCAGCCCTGCGTCGGTGGAAGATCATCATCATCACCACGCCGTCGTGCTGACGAAACTCTCCCTCAACACTCGGCTGGATCGGAGTTCGAGGGACGTCATCGAGCTGAACGTGTGTAGAACTCGGAGGTGCCGTGCGTTCAGTACTTGATCGGTCGGATCGTGAAGACGTACGACTACATCAACTGCGTTGTGATAACGCTTCCGTTGTCGGTCTACGAGGGTACGTGGACAACACTCTCCCCTCTCGTTGCTATGCATCACCATGATCTTGCGTGTGCGTAGAAAATTTTTTGAAATTACTACGTTACCCAACAGTGGTATCAGAGCCTGGTTTTATGCGTTGATGCTATGCATGAGTAGAACACAAGTGAGTTGTGGGCGATATAAGTCATACTGCTTACCAGCATGTCATACTTTGTTTCAGCGGTATTGTGAGATGAAGCGGCCCGGACCGACATTACGCGTACGCTTACGCGAGACTGGTTTCACCGTTGCGAGCACTCGTTGCTTTAAGGTGACCGGCGGGTGTCTGTCTCTCTCACTTTAGTTGAACCGAGTGTGGCTACGCCCGGTCCTTGCGAAGGTTAAAACAGCACCAACTTGACAAACTATCGTTGTGGTTTTGATGCATAGGTAAGAACGGTTCTTGCTAAGCCCGTAGCAGCCACGTAAAACTTGCAACAACAAAGTAGAGGACGTCTAACTTGTTTTTGCAGGGCATGTTGTGATGTGATATGGTCAAGACATGATGTGATATAATTTGTTGTATGAGATGATCATGTTTTGTAACCGAGTTATCGGCAACTGGCAGGAGCCATATGGTTGTCGCTTTATTGTATGAGATGCAATCACCATGTAATAGTTTTACTTTATCACTAAGCGGTAGCGATAGTCGTAAAAGCAATTAGTTGGCGAGACGACAACGATACTACGATGGAGATCAAGGTGTCGCGCCGGTGACGATGGTGATCATGACGGTGCTTCGGAGATGGAGATCACGAACACGGTGCTTCGGAGATGGAGATCACGAACACGGTGCTTCGGAGATGGAGATCACAAGCACAAGATGATGATGGCCATATCATATCACTTATATTGATTGCATGTGATGTTAATCCTTTATGCATCTTATCTTGCTTTGATTGACGGTAGCATTATAAGATGATCTCTCACTAAAATTTCCAGATAAAAGTGTTCTCCCTGAGTATGCACCATTGCGAAAGTTCTTCGTGCTGAGACACCACGTGATGATCGGGTGTGATAGGCTCTACGTTCAAATACAACGGGTGCAAAACAGTTGCACACGCGGAATACTCAGGTTAAACTTGACGAGCCTAGCATATGCAGATATGGCCTCGGAACACGGAGACCGAAAGGTCGAGCGTGAATCATATAGTAGATATGATCAACATAGTGATGTTCACCATTGAAACTACTCCATCTCACGTGATGATCGGACATGGTTTAGTTGATTTGGATCACGTAATCACTTAGATGATTAGAGGGATATCTATCTAAGTGGGAGTTCTTAAGTAATATGATTAATTGAACTTAAATTTATCATGAACTTAGTACCTGATAGTATCTTGCTTGTCTATGTTAATTGTAGATAAATGGCCTGTGCTGTTGTTCCGTTGAATTTTAATGCGTTCCTTGAGAAAGCTAAGTTGAAAGATGATGGTAGCAATTACACGGACTGGGTCCGTAATTTGAGGATTATCCTCATTGCTGCACAAAAGAATTACGTCCTGGAAGCACCGCTAGGTGCCAGGCCTCCTGCAAGAGCAACGCCAGAAGTTATGAACGTCTGGCAGAGCAAAGCTGATGACTACTCAATAGTTCAGTGTGCCATGCTTTACGGCTTAGAACCGGGTCTTCAACGATGTTTTGAACGTCATGGAGCATATGAGATGTTCCAGGAGTTGAAGTTAATATTTCAAGCAAATGCCTGGATTGAGAGATATGAAGTCTCCAATAAGTTCTATAGCTGCAAGATGGAAGAGAATAGTTCTGTCAGTGAGCATATACTCAGAATGTCTGGGTATAATAATCACTTGATTCAACTGGGAGTTCAACTTCCGGATGATTGCGTCATTGACAGAATTCTTCAATCACTACCACCAAGCTACAAGAGCTTCGTGATGAACTATAACATGCAAGGGATGGATAAGACAATTCCCGAGCTCTTCGCAATGCTAAAGGCAGCGGAGGTAGAAATCAAAAAGGAGCATCAAGTGTTGATGGTCAGTAAAACCACTAGTTTCAAGAAAAAGGGCAAAGGGAAGAAGAAAGGGAACTTCAAGAAGAACAGCAAGCAAGTTGCTGCTCAGGAGAAGAAATCCAAGTCTGGACCTAAGCCTGAAACTGAGTGCTTCTACTGTAAGCAGACTGGTCACTAGAAGCGGAACTGCCCCAAGTATTTGGCGGATAAGAAGGATGGCAAGGTTAACAAAGGTATATGTGATATACATGTTATTGATGTGTACCTTACTAATACTCGCAGTAGCACCTGGGTATTTGATACTGGTTCTGTTGCTAATATTTGCAATTCGAAACAGGGGCTACGGATTAAGTGGAGATTGGCTAAGGATGAGGTGACGATGCGCGTGGGAAATGGTTCCAAAGTTGATGTGATCGCCGTCGGCACGCTACCTCTACATCTACCTTCGGGATTAGTTTTAGACCTAAATAATTGTTATTTGGTGCCAGCGTTGAGCATGAACATTATATCTGGATCTTGTTTAATGCGAGACGGTTATTCATTTAAATCAGAGAATAATGGTTGTTCTATTTATATGAATAATATCTTTTATGGTCATGCACCCTTGAAGAGTGGTCTATTTTTAATGAATCTCGATAGTAGTGATACACATATTCATAATGTCGAAGCCAAAAGATGCAGAGTTGATAATGATAGTGCAACTTATTTGTGGCACTGCCGTTTGGGTCATATCGGTGTAAAGCGCATAAAGAAACTCCATACTGATGGAATTTTGGAATCACTTGATTTTGAATCACTTGGTACTTGCGAACCGTGCCTCATGGGCAAGATGACCAAAACACCGTTCTCCGGAACTATGGAGAGAGCAACAGATTTGTTGGAAATCATACATACAGATGTATGTGGTCCGATGAATATTGAGGCTCGTGGCGGATATCGTTATTTTCTCACCTTCACAGATGATTTGAGCAGATATGGGTATATCTACTTAATAAAACATAAGTCTGAAACATTTGAAAAGTTCAAAGAATTTCAGAATGAAGTTGAAAATCATCGTAACAAGAAAATAAAATTCCTACGATCTGATCGTGGAGGAGAATATTTGGGTTACGAGTTTGGCCTACATTTGAAACAATGCGGAATAGTTTCGCAACTCACGCCACCCGGAACACCACAGCGTAATGGTGTGTCCGAACGTCGTAATCATACTTTATTAGATATGGTGCGATCTATGATGTCTCTTACTGATTTACCGCTATCGTTTTGGGGTTATGCTTTAGAGACGGCTGCATTCACTCTAAATAGGACACCATCGAAATCCGTTGAGACGACGCCTTATGAACTATGGTTTGGAAAGAAACCAAAGTTGTCGTATCTTAAAGTTTGGGGTTGCGATGCTTATGTGAAGAAACTTCAACCAGATAAGCTCGAACCTAAATCGGAGAAATGTGTCTTCATAGGATACCCAAAGGAGACTGTTGGGTACACCTTCTATCACAGATCCGAAGGCAAGATATTCGTTGCTAAGAATGGATCCTTTCTAGAGAAGGAGTTTCTCTCAAAAGATGTGAGTGGGAGGAAAGTAGAACTTGATGAGGTAACTGTACCTGCTCCCTTATTGGAAAGTAGATCATCGCAGAAATCAGTTTCTGCGACACCTACACCAATTAGTGAGGAAGTTAATGATAATGATCATGAAACTTCAGATCAAGTTATTACTGAACCTCGTAGGTCAACTACATCAAGATCCGCACCAGAGTGGTACGTCAATCCTGTTCTGGAGGTCATGTTACTAGACCATGACGAACCTACGAACTATGAAGAAGCGATGGTGAGCCCAGATTCCGCAAAATGGCTTGAAGCCATGAAATCCGAGATGGGATCCATGTATGAGAACAAAGTATGGACTTTGGTTGACTTGCCCGATGGTCGGCAAGCCATTGAAAATAAATGGATCTTCAAGAAGAAGACTGACGCTGATGGTAATGTTACTGTCTATAAAGCTCGACTTGTTGCGAAAGGTTTTCGACAAGTTCAAGGGATTGACTACGATGAGACCTTCTCACCCGTAGCGATGCTTAAGTCTGTCCGAATCATGTTAGCAATTGCCGCATTTTATGATTATGAAATTTGGCAAATGGATGTCAAAACTGCATTCCTGAATGGATTTCTGGAAGAAGAGTTGTATATGATGCAACCGGAAGGTTTTGTCGATCCAAAGGGAGCTAACAAAGTGTGCAAGCTCCAGCGATCCATTTATGGACTCGTGCAAGCCTCTCGGAGTTGGAATAAACGCTTTGATAGTGTGATCAAAGCATTTGGTTTTATACAGACTTTTGGAGAAGCCTGTATTTACAAGAAAGTGAGTGGGAGCTCGATAGCATTTCTGATATTATATGTGGATGACATATTACTGATTGGAAATGATATAGAATTTCTGGATAGCATAAAGGGATACTTGAATAAGAGTTTTTCAATGAAAGACCTCGGTGAAGCTGCATATATATTAGGCATTAAGATCTATAGAGATAGATCAAGACGCTTAATTGGACTTTCACAAAGCACATACCTTGACAAAGTTTTGAAGAAGTTCAAAATGGATCAAGCAAAGAAAGGGTTCTTGCCTGTACTACAAGGTGTGAGATTGAGTAAGACTCAATGCCCGACCATTGCAGAAGATAGAGAGAAGATGAAAGATGTTCCCTATGCTTCAGCCATAGGCTCTATCATGTATGCAATGATGTGTACCAGACCTGATGTGTCCCTTGCTATAAGTTTAGCAGGAAGGTACCAAAGTAATCCAGGAGTGGATCACTGGACAGCGGTCAAGAACATCCTGAAATACCTGAAAAGGACTAAGGATATGTTTCTCGTTTATGGAGGTGACAAAGAGCTCATCGTAAGTGGTTACGTTGATGCAAGCTTTGACATTGATCCGGACGATTCGAAATCGCAAACCGGATACGTATTTACATTGAACGGTGGAGCTGCCAGTTGGTGCAGTTCTAAGCAAAGTGTCGTGGCGGGATCTACGTGTGAAGCGGAATACATAGCTGCTTCGGAAGCAGCAAATGAAGGAGTCTGGATGGAGTTCATATCCGATCTAGGTGTCATACCTAGTACATCGGGACCAATGAAAATCTTTTGTGACAATACTGGTGCAATTGCCTTAGCAAAGGAATCCAGATTTCACAAGAGAACCAAGCACATCAGAAGACGCTTCAATTCCATCCGGGATTTAGTCCAGGTGGGAGACATAGAAATTTGCAAGATACATACGGATCTGAATGTTGCAGACCCGTTGACTAAGCCTCTTCCACGAGCAAAACATGATCAGCACCAAGACTCCATGGGTGTAAGAATCATTACTATGTAATCTAGATTATTGACTCTAGTGCAAGTGGGAGACTGAAGGAAATATGCCCTAGAGGCAATAATAAAGTATTATATATTTCCTTATATCATGATAAATGTTTATTATTCATGCTAGAATTGTATTAACCGGAAACATAATACATGTGTGCATACATAGACAAACAGAGTGTCACTAGTATGCCTCTACTTGACTAGCTCGTTAATCAAAGATGGTTATGTTTCCTAGCCATAGACATGAGTTGTCATTTGATTAACGGGATCACCTCATTAGGAGAATGACGTGATTGACATGACCCATTCCGTTAGCTTAGCACCCGATCGTTTAGTATGTTGCTATTGCTTTCTTCATGACTTATACATGTTCCTATGACTATGAGATTATGCAACTCCCGTTTACCGGAGGAACACTTTGTGTGCTACCAAACATCACAACTTAAATGGGTGATTATAAAGGTGCTCTACAGGTGTCTCCAAAGGTACTTGTTGGGTTGGCGTATTTCGAGATTAGGATTTGTCACTCCGATTGTCGGAGAGGTATCTCTGGGCCCACTCGGTAATGCACATCACTATAAGCCTTGCAAGCATTGTGACTAATGAGATAGTTGCGGGATGATGTATTACGGAACGAGTAAAGAGACTTGCCGGTAACGAGATTGAACTAGGTATTGAGATACCGACGATCGAATCTCGGGCAAGTAACATACCGATGACAAAGGGAACAACGTATGTTGTTATGCGGTTTGACCGATAAAGATCTTCATAGAATATGTGGGAACCAATATGAGCATCCAGGTTCCGCTATTGGTTATTGACCGGAGAGGTGTCTCGGTCATGTCTACATAGTTCTCGAACCCGAAGGGTCTGCACGCTTAACGTTACGATGACAGTTATATTATGAGTTTATATGTTTTGATGTACCGAAGGTTGTTCGGAGTCCCGGATGTGATCACGGACATGACGAGGAGTCTAGAAATGGTAGAGACATAAAGATTGATATATTGGACGACTATATTCGGACACCGGAAGTGTTCCGGAGAAGTTTCGGATTAAACCGGAGTGCCGGAGGGTTACCAGAACCCCCCGGGGAAGTATTGGGCCTTAGTGGGCCTTGAGGGGAGAGAGAGGGCAGCAGCCAGGAGGTGGTGCGCCCCCTCCCAGGAGGAATCCTAGTTGGACCAGGAGAAGGGGGCGCAGCCCCCTTTCCCTCTCCCTCTCCCTCTCTTTCCTTCCCCCCTTCTTTTCCTAGTTGGACTAGGAAAGGGGAGTCCTACTCCTACTAGGAGGAGGACTCCCCCCCTCTCCTTGGCACGCCTAGGGCAGCCGGCCTCCCCCTTGCTCCTTTATATACGGGGGCAGGGGGCACCTCTATACACACTTGATATACGATATTTTAGCCGTGTGCGGTGCCCCCCTCCACCATATTACACCTCGATAATACCGTTGCGGAGCTTAGGCGAAGCCCTGCGTCGGTGGAACATCATCATCGTCACCACGCCGTCGTGCTGACGAAACTCTCCCTCAACACTCGGCTGGATCGGAGTTCGAGGGACGTCATCGAGCTGAACGTGTGTAGAACTCGGAGGAGCCGTGCGTTCGGTACTTGATCGGTCGGATCGTGAAGACGTACGACTACATCAACTGCGTTGTGATAACGCTTCCGCTGTCGGTCTACGAGGGTACGTGGACAACACTCTCCCCTCTCATTGCTATGCATCACCATGATCTTGCGTGTGCGTAGGAAATTTTTTGAAATTACTACGTTACCCAACAGCTCCCACCGTCAATCATTACTTGGGAGAAACGGGCAGCTCGCCTTTCTGTCGCGAGGGTGGCGTCCAACACCAATGCATAAGAGCCGGGAGACGGCATCACCTCTAGGTGATCGGCCCGGCTCCAGCTGATAGGCTTCTCAGACCAATGCATAAACTCTGGGTTGTTAGAGGCGACCGCGTTGACTTCTTGGTGTTGTCGGCGCCGACTGCGTCTGTCTTCAGTTTGGCTTGTAAAGACGACGTAGGCGGCATGCTCGTCCGGGAACTCGTCTTGAATGGCTCCGACTGCTGGTCGAGCAGCCGACTGCTGAGGGGTTGGAGGTGGCTGGCCAGCAGGTGGAGGCGGCACCAGCCCTTCGCCTTTGGAGATTCGCATGAGCCAATGACACTTCCGAGTCATGTGGTTGGACGGCTTCGCGCCGCTGTGGAACTTGCAGGGGGCATCAAGGGTTTGCTCGTAGGAGAAAGCCGGCTGCCAAGCCGGCCTGCCGCCCTTCTGCTTCTTGGGCATGAGCCGCCCTTCAGGTTGTTCGTCTTCGACTGTGGCTACTTGTCGACTGGTGGAAGTCATGCTTCTCGGGCATGGGCCTTGCGCTTATTGTCATTTGGGTACGGGCGTCGATTGGAGTCACCAGCCGGCGTCTTGGGAGCCGGAGCGAGCACCTTTCCAGAGGCATCCACTCGAAGCTCAATCTGCATTGAAGAGTCGGCCGTGGCGTACTTGTCTGCTATGATCAGCAGCTCGTCGAGGGTAGTCGGCTCGTCGCAGAGGAGCCAGTGCTTGAGGAGGGTGCCCTCTCGGCACCCGGCGGTGAAGTACTCTATGGCTTGAACCTCGTGCACCCCTTCGTAGGAGTTGTGGAGCTCGGCCCAACGCGTGAGGTAGTCGCGAGTTGATTCGCTGGGCCCTTGGACGCACAAGGAAAGCTGGCGGGGCTTGGGAGGCCGCTTGTATGTGCTGGTGAAATTGCGGATGAAGACTTCCGTGAAGTCTAGCCAGCTGTTGACGCTGTAGGGCTTGAGGCTGTTCAACCAGGTGCGTGTTGTGCCTTGAAGCATGAGCGGGACGTACTTCACGGCAACGCGCCTGTTGCCGTTTGCTATGCGGACTGCGGTGGAGTAATCGATCAACCAGTCTTCCGGCTTCACGGAGCCGTTGTATTTTGGCGTGTCTCTTGGGAGTGAGAACCCTTTGGGGAAGGGCTCGTCGCGGATGCGGGGGCCAAAGCAAGGCGGGGCGACATCATCTTCTTCTTCTAGCGCCAGGGATCGCGCTAGGCGGTCGATCCGGTGGCGGGCGTCATTCTCGCCGACTCCTTCACGGTGGCCTAGTCGGTCGCCGAGAGTCGGATGCGTAACAGGCGGCGGGGCGAGATATCTCTCCCCACGAGGCGGGGGAGGAGGCGGATTGCCTCGTTGTTCCACAGCTCGGGGGCGGCCTTCTGCGTCGCGCTCGATGGTGAGCCGAGTCCGACTGCGGCTAGCAGCCGGCTCCTTGTCTTTTCTCCCGCGGGCGCCGCTTGCAGTCGGCGTCCGGGATGTCGCGCCGTGCTCTCGGCGTGGGGGAGGATTTCAGCGCGGGCGCTGGCTTCATGCCACTCTGCGGCCGCGTCGATCAGCTGCTGGATGCGTCTAGTCATGTAGGGGAGCTCGTCTACGGCCGCCTGAGCGGCATGCAGGTTCTCGAGTGGCGTGGCGTAGACTGGGCGGTCTTCTCCCAGCATGCTGGCGATGGCCGCTCCGCGCTTCTCATGGATGCTATCTTCTGGCCCTCCGCGATGAGGGCGAGGCGGCGTGCCTCCAGTGTCTCGGCGTCGGCGTCGGCCGGGATGGGGGCGGACAGGTCGTGTAGCGCCGCTTGTAGGGCGTCATGGGAGTTCTCGCCTGAGGCGGCGCCATGGCTGATGACCAGCACCTCAGTGACAGTGCTGCCGTCACTGTCGGCTCGAGGAAGAGGGTCGTCTGATCACCACGTTGGTGGAGAAGGCGTCAAGCGATGCCGTGTCGGAGTCGACAAGCATCGGGTCGGTGGAGCCGACCGACTCCAAATCCACAGCAGGCTCGCTGGAGACGTGAAGCTGATCGAGGAGGCCGACGAGGCGGCTCTCGGGGCAGTCTGTGCCCGCGTCGGACGCAGGCTCGTCGGAGATGCGAGCCTCGCCAAGAAGATCGGCGAGGCAGCTCGCCGCGCAGGCGTCGTCGACGCCTTGCAGCGCGTCGGGGCAAGTGCCATCGGGCGTGCCGGGCTGGCTACGCTCGCTGGGAAGGAAATGGATTCCCGTCCAGAACAGGTCTCCGGACGACGGTGCACCTGGCCCCATGGTGGGCGCCAAATGTCGGGTGGTAGGTGCGACATATGCCAACGGGTGGCTTATCATTGTGGGAGCCAGTAAGACATCGCCGATGCCTGGAAACGGGATAAGGCGAAGACATGCACGCCGGCGAATCTTACCCAGGTTCGGGGCTCTCCGTGGAGATAACACCCCTAGTCCTGCTCTGCGGGGTCTCCGCATGATCACTAGATCAACACAAGTGGCTACAAGTGGCTCCTTGAGCTGTTCGGCTAGAGGAAGAAGAAGGGCAAGGCTAGCTCTCCTCTTCTCTCTATGTGGTGTCTAAAACTCTAAGAGATCAACCCTTTGCATGGGTGCCCTGGGGGGTTTATATAGGCCTACCCCCCAGGGGTACAATGGTAATCCGGCTGGATGCGGGTCCAGGCCGTCAGCGTCTGTATCCGCCGGCTTCTCCGCCGGCCGTTGGGGCCCGCCGACTGGTGGGTCCCGCCGGCTGCCGGCCTCTTGGCCGACAGGCCGGCCCCACCGCCTGGGGGGTCTTGCCGGCGGCTGGTTACTGTAGCCTCGCCCCTGATGATGAGGGCTTTGCCGAGGTAAGCATGGCTACAGTGCCGTTGTCTGCCGGCTCTCACTGTAGTCTTACCTCGTCTTGTCTCCTTAATGATGCACATACTTCGAGGGAGTGAGGTAGCCGGCTATTGGGAGCCGGCTACACCCTAGGCCGACTGGGGGGGGCTTGGCCGCCTTCGAGCGTCTCTCCGGCTGAAGGGGCCCGCCACCCGCGGGCCGTACTGACAGCCTGTCGTGGGTGGCGTCATGATCAACATGGCAACAGTGCCGTGCCGGACGGGGGATGGCCGACCCGTACGGCGCACTGTGGCCATGCGTGCTCCGGGATTCAGGGGTGGCAGGCTTTACTGTAGCCACGCCCCGTCTCGTCACCGTTATGTGGGTGCAGTCCTTGAGGGTGCAATCTTGGCCGCTTGCCGGGAGCCGGCCCTCTTGTGGCCGGCATCGTGGAGTCGGTCTTCTTGTGGCCGGCTTCTTGGAGTCGGCCTTCTTGTGGATCTCTTCGGGAGGGTTTTAGGGCCGGGCCGCCTTCCAGTAGTCGGCCTGTGAGATAGCCGGCCAGGGGAAGGCGGCCCTGTGCTTTGGGTGCTTGAAGGCTCGATCGGCCCGATAATTTTTGAAGAGTCAGGGGGAGTCGGTTAGGCTACCCGTGGTCATTTACTCCGACACCGAGGGAGAGTTTCATCAGCACGATGGCGTGGTGACGGTGATGATGAAGTTACCGGCGCAGGGCTTCGCCTAAGCACTATGGCGATATGACCGAGGTGTGTTTCTGTGGAGGGGGGCACCGCACACGGCTAAAAGATCAACTTCTCTGTTTGGTGTGCCCCCTGCCCCCGTATATAAAGGAGGGGAGGAGGAGGCCGGCCAACAAGGGGTGCGCCAGGGAAAGGGGAGTCCTACTAGGACTCCAGTCCTAGTAGGATTCGGCCCCACCCTTTTTTCCTTCTACCGGAGGAAAAAAGGGGAAGGAGAGGGAGTAGGAGAAGGAAAGGGGGTGGCGCCCCCTTCCCAAGTCCAATTCGGCCTCCTCCCTTGTGGGGGGCGCACCAGCAACTTGTGGGCTGGTTAGCCTCCCTCCTATGGCCCATAAGGCCCATATCTTTCCCCGGGGGTTCTGGTAACCTCCCGGTACTTCGGAAAAATGCCCGAATCACTCGGAACCATTCCGATGCCCGAATGCAACCTTCCAATATATGAATCTTTACCCCTCGACCATTTCCAGACTCCTCGTCATGTCCGTGATCACATCCGGGACTCTGAACAAACTTCGGTACATCAAATCACATAACTCATAATACAAATCGTCATTGAACGTTAAGCGTGCGGACCCTACGGGTTCGAGAACTATGTAGACATGACCGAGACACATCTCCGGTCAATAACCAATAGCGGAACCTAGATGCTCATATTGGCTCCTACATATTCTACGAAGATCTTTATCGGTCAAACCGCATAACAACATACGTTGTTCCCTTTGTCATCGGTATGTTACTTGCCCGAGATTTGATCGTCGGTATCATCATACCTAGTTCAATCTCGTTACCGGCAAGTCTCTTTACTCGTTCCGTAATGCATCATCCTGCAACTAACTCATTAGTCACATTGCTTGCAAGGCTTATAGTGATGTGCATTACCGGGAGGGCCCAAAGATACCTCTCGAATATACAGAGTAACAAATCCTAATCTCGATCTATGCCAACTCAACGAACACCTTCGGAGACACCTGTAGAGCATCTTTATAATCACCCAGTTACATTGTGACGTTTGATAGCACACTATGTGTTCCTCCGGTATTCGGGAGTTGCATAATCTCATAGTCAGAGGAACATGTATAAGTCATGAAGAAAGAAATAGCAATAAAACTTAATGATCATAATGCTAAGCTAACGGATGGGTCTTGTCCATCACATCATTCTCTAATGGTGTGATCTCGTTCATCAAATGACAACACATGTCTATGGTCAGGAAACTTAACCATCTTTGATTAACGAGCTAGTCTAGTAGAGGCATACTAGGGCCACTTCGTTTTGTCTATGTATTCACACATGTATCAAGTTTCCGGTTAGTACAATTCTAGCATGAATAATAAACATTTATCATGATATAAGGAAATAAAATAATAACTTTATTATTGCCTCTAAGGCATATTTCCTTCAAAAACTCCCATCATCAAGTGCTCAAATAGGAAACGAATAGGTAGGCATTACATAGGGATTTTATCCATCTAGAGAACTGAACCTGGATAAAAGTATCATGTCACCATCATCCACCATTTGGGAACCACCCCTCTTTCTACAGTCTTCTACGACAACTTATAGATGTAAGATAGGTGGAGCATTATTCGTCGATTTTTGGCACCCATCATGCGCCTCAAATGGACCACGCACATCTTCTCAAACATCTTTTCCAATGGAACTCACAGCCATGAACTTTGAGTCAATGGCCTCACCTAGCAACAACCCCAGTGAAGAGGGTTTCTCCATCAATGACCAAAGCGCAAGGGAGGACTGCTCCATGACCGAGAAGGTGGTCTGCAGGCCGTGTAGGGGGCCAGCCACCTCGATGCACACCTGGGATGGCAACATGCTGCACTCCTACTCGATGGTGACCAATAGTATGGCCTAAGCTCCTATATCTAACGGTCGTGGTTAGCAGCACGTGGTCACGGTAGCGCTCCTCTAGCCAATCTATGCTCGACGTGCGAGCGAGGAGTAAACAACAGGACTTGGGCTAAAGACAAAGCTCTCCCCGTCGCCACAACTCCTGGGGAACCTCTTGCCTACCAAGTCGACTATGCTGCCACGGGCACCGACGCGAAGGAGCGCATGTAGGGTGTGTGGAGGTCGACAACTGGCCTCACCGATAATGAATTTTTAGCAATGCTCCTATCACCCATGGGAAAAGGGTATTTGAAAGAATTATGCAGTGCCCCCATGTTTGGTTTTGGTAATTAATGACAATCTCTATGGACTAATGGTTGCCTTGAGTTATATTTGAAGGATTTGTCCATAGGCTTTTCTTGGAGTCCATTTGTTGGTTTAAAGGTGCTATTCAAGGAATTACCTAAAGATTGGTCATGTAAGAGGTTGATCAAGACTAAGTCAAAGAGTAAATCAAAGTGATCAACACACAAAGCGTACAAGATGTACCAAGGGATCAAGTGATCCCATGGTATGGTAAGCATTGTCCATTACGCTCTGTATGCTAACCCGTGGTATTCGTGAGAGTTCTTTGTGGGGTTAGGTTGCGGTGTGCAAGTTCAAGTGGAGCATCATGAAGAGATCAAATGCTTAAAGCTTGCCATCCATTGTGGTAACAATGGATTTGTGAAGATGTGCAAAGAGTGGCTCACCCATAGTGGAGTATGGGGGAGCAATCAACTACTATTCATCGAGCCAACGCAATCAAGAAAGGTGGTCCAACTGTATCTAGACTATATTTTTAAGTACCGGGGCGTATTGAAGCCGTTCATATAAGGGGCTCGTTCTGAACATTGCCCATTGACACTTTATATCTCTCTTCCGAAATCAAAACTTTTAAATAGTAGGAAACAGAAAGCAAGAACAACGTAAATGAGGAAAAGCATAGATAGATCAGGAAAGTATGCATGGTTATCACAAATAAGGATTATTATTCCAACATTATTGGGTCAAGTTTTGTTTAGACTTGGTCTTAGATGCAGTGGGGTCTTAGACCATTGCTTTACCTTTATCAACCTTAGAAGGAGCATTAGACTTTAACATATCCATCAACCCGACATAGGAGCATGGGATTTGGACACACCAACAACAAACGTGTTGTTGAAGTCGGTATGGGATTTGGCCTTATCTTTGCATTTAAGTTCTTGAGAGGAGAATCGGTCGGAGGCTTTACACCTATTCTTTTTCTTTTGCAGGGTGGAGGCTTTACAGCTATCTCGAAAGGAGAATCGGTTGGAGGCTTTACACCCATCCTTTTCTATTTGCTTTTCATTTTCTAAAACTAAGAGATATATGAAATGGAAGGAATTCATTACCGATAAACTGTCTTAAAATAAGGACTAAATATGCATTTTACTCGCCACAAAACAAAACATGAGTTTTTTTTTTGTTGAGACAAACAAAACCGAACATGAGTGCTGAAGAGATGTGCCCAGTCCTACCATCAGGGGAAAGTATCTGGTGCACCGGTGCTTGTGGTGATACCGGTGCACCGGACGCTGTAGCGCGTTCAAAAATGTTTCAAAAATTCTAGAAAAAATGTAGCATATTGACACAACATCTGTCTATGTTATCAAAAAAATTCAAATCAAAACTCAAAACATCGCAAGAGATACAAAATGACAAATTTGACATCGGTGTGATAATGGGCCAAATCTAAAGCCCAACTTATGTTGCGTACTATTCAGTGTTGACTTTGTGATTTTTGTACCTCAAGAATTGTTTCAAATTTTGAGCTGAATTTTTTTGACAACATAGAACAATGTTGTGTGAATGTGCTAATTTTTTTCAAAAAGTTTTAAACATTTTAAAACGGGCTACGGACGTCCGATGCACCGGATACTTTCCCCTACCATCAGCAGAGCCACATCAGGGGGCCCGGGTGGAGGTTTGGGTCGCTCCTACTCAGAAACCCCAGATTCCCAAATTCCTCCTCGACCTCCATCCCGTGGAATCCAACCAACGCGGGGAGGCACCCAGCACGCCGGCGGCGATGATCCAGCTCCTGTTCGTGGTGCTCGTCGCCGAGGCGGCCGTGGCGACGGTGCTGCTATTCAAGACGCCGCTGCGGAAGCTCGCCATGCTGGGCCTCGACCGCCTCAAGCGCGGCCGCCGGGCGCCCGTCGCCGTCAAGACCGTTGCCGGCGTCGTCATCACGCTCCTCGCCTCCACGCTCTACAGCATGGCCGAGATCAGCGGCCGCGCCGGGGACCCCGAGGCCGGAGGCGGCGCCGCCCTCTCTCCCACCGACCAGGTCCTCTTCTCGCGCCACCTCCTCGAGGCGTCCCTCATGGGTAAGGTCCTTGGTGATCCCTCTTGGTCCCTTACGGTGTTTTGACTGGAAATCGTGTATATGTGCCTGCTTTAGTCTTGCTTGTATCGTCGTTGTATGAGACGGTATAGAGATTTGGTGATGTACAGTACAGATCCATCTCATACAGATCTTTGTTCAAATTGCAACATGCAAGTAACTGAAATTGGTAGGTAGAAGACACGAGGGGTTAAACAGTAAGGTGGTGTGATGGGAATTGCAATCTGAGATGGATATTAGGATATGGAGATGTGGGTTTTGGATTACAGTATGCCAGTTTCTTTCACCACAAAATTTCTTGTATGTTTCAGGTTGGGGAATAAGTTCCATATGACCAAAGGGATGAACCATAGGGGTTATTATGGAACTTAGCAAGCATTCACGTATATGTTCATGGGAACAAATGGAAAATTCTCACTGCTTACTTATGTTTTGTCTTGTTCTAAAGAATCCCCATAACTAAGTTCAAGCAAGAGTTTCCAATTGGTTGGCTGTAGCAAACTTATTCCTCCATCTGTTTTGTATGAATGAACTAGCTTTTGATGTAGACCTAGGCTCCGTGTGCAAGTATCCTAGCCATGTGAGATCTTAAACATTAGGCTTTGATATTGTTTGTCTTATCGGCCTGGAATCCCTGGATTGTTTTTTCCCAAATCCACTGAATTTTTTTTCTGAAAATTGTAGTTAAGGTTAAGTTATGAATCCTGCAACTATTGCATTCAGTAGATTTAGGTGCTTGGATTTTTTTATTCTTCTGCCCTGTAAATTCAGGCCAAATTAAACAGCTCTTCTCTTGAGTCTTGACTTATATATCATCCTTGATTTATACCTAAGTTCTGGCGCAACTAATTGGTCCAATAGAGTTTATAGTGCCATTCAAATGCTTAATTTTGGTTTCTCTTGCCAGTTAAGTCTATGCTGGGATTTTATTTCATGTTTGCTTAACTCGTTTATGTTCTCGTACATCAGTTTTTATCATGTTCTAGATTTCTATTGTATGTTTATTATGATGTAGTATGTGTTGATGAAACAGAACAAAAAGAGTTATTAGTAGGTTTACCTTTTCCATACCAATACCTTTCTTCAGTACTGTATTTTCTTCCATGTTAGAAGTTACTCCCTCCGTAAACAAATATAAGAGCGTTTAGACCACTAAAATAGTGATCTGAACACTCTTATATTTCTTTACAGAGGGAGTACTTTATTTTCTCATTTCCCAAACGTGTGATGTTACCTATGTTCAAATCTGAAACTGTTTCATTGCTGCAACTACAAACTTCGTCAGACGAGTGACGTGGGGAGGCAGGGGTTTGGGCGCGAATTGCCACAATTTTGTTGTTACATACGTTCAGGTCAGTGCAGCTACTAACTGCATTAGACAAGTGACATGGGGAGGCGAATTCGGGTTTATAGATAATATAATGTATTCTTAACTGTACCAAAATAAATCCACTTGGTACTTACCATGTGTTCACGCTATCTGTTCTCCTATGTGGCTATGCTAATGTTCTGAGTGATTTTTTCAGGTTACACTTTGTTTCTTGCTCTAGTTATTGACCGACTCCACCAATATATCAGAGAACTACGTGGGCTAAAGAAGAATGTCGAGGCTGTATCGAAGCAGAACAAAACGTTAGAGGAAGGAAAACATGGAAGATCTCAGGAGATAGCGAAATACCAGGAAGAGGTTGCCACTCTGAACGAGGAGATGAAGAAACTGAAGCTGCAAGTACAAGAGAAGACCGAGGAGGTCCATGTTGCTGAGGACAAGGCACTTGCTATTCAAAAGCAATCTGAAAGCTTGCTGCTTGAATATGACCGGCTCCTGGAGGATAACCAACATCTCCGGGAGCAGCTGCAGTCAATTGATCTCAGGCTCTCCAATCCTTCCTGAGAGAAGAATGTATTGAAGTAGAACATTATCCTATCGTCAACCTACTTCGTGCTTGAAATTGTCTGTTTCACTTTTGGTGCGAAGTCGAGTTTACTCTTTCCGTAGGATGTTATTACCCAGATGACATGCTAATTTAGTAATGCCTCTCTTATCGGTTTTATTGTATTACCTAACAATATGTTGAAACATGTATGCTAGTATGCTAGTACGCAGTTAAATTTGTGAACCACTGTTACAGTGGTGCACTGTTCTAATGTTTTTAGTGATGACTATTTTTCTGCTTAGTCATTCAGCATCATATAATCTACTCCCTCTGGTCCATAATAAGTGTCGCTGAGGGAGTATATGTTTTAAAAATGTTCATTTTTTTTTAAAAATGTTTGAGAATTTCAAAAATTATTTGGATTTTTTAGAAATGTTAAATTCAAAAAAAGCTCACATTTTAAACTAGAAAGTTTTTTTTGTGTTAACTGCTAGAAACAGTACCACACTGAAAAAAATCATTTGCTGCTGGAGATGCTCTTACACGTATTATAAGTAGTTCCAACTAATATTCCAGCACTTCTGCATTGATTAATTTTCCCATGCGCAAGTGTGATTCAGATCCATGCAGCTCATGAAAGTGCAGAGTGCACACCGAGGGAAGCACGATACGGTCTTTCACGTGTTTCATTCATTTATTCTAGGTAATTTCTGGGTATTTTAGTCCATTATATATTCCGTGATGCATCCATCAGCTCAGCAGTTGGCGGGCATGGTGAGGCCGCACTTGCCTGGCAACGCCATGGCGCGTTTCATGTCGATCTTGTAGAACCTCGCCACATGCCACCGATGTTCTTCTACCGGCAAAGGCATGGCAGGTCGGCCCCTGCCAGCGCCGCGCCGCAGAAGCCGGCGCCGCCGGCTGGGGGGGACCAGCCCTCCGATGACACTATAGACAGGGTCTTATTTCATCTTCGGAGAGCCGCTGACTTCTATGTGTCAATTTACTTTCTATACCTTGGCGTGATCGACTAGAACAACCTTTGAACCGGACTCGCCGGCAGAGGTTGTTAACATTATGAATACCACTTGGTCCTCCAATTTCCCAAACATCTAAAGAACCACAGTTGATCAGACCAAATACCAACCGCATTATGAACAACCGCGTTAACACTATAAAGGGTACTCCCCCTGTTTAACAGAGGAGTGCCCTCAAAAGAAAACACAATCGTGTAGACATAAAGAACTAACAATGCAACTCCTACTAGCAATTTGAGCCAACTAATGAGCAACTCCACTAGACATCTCTATATACAATGCAGAAGCACACCCAGCACCATTTTACACTTTGATGTCCTTTATAATGACTCCATCCCGCTCTGCTCTATCTGGAGTTCGAGGGTTCAGCGCTTCCACCACAACCCTGGCACCAGCGTCTTTAATCTTAATCTAAATGTTTATGAATAAGTGCGCCACAATACAGAACGCCGAAAGCAACAAATGCATTGGAAGTAATCCTTATTTTCCTTCGAAACGCGACTCAATTCCTGTAGGACAGAAAGAAAAAAAAACTTTTGAGGAAGCGAGCAACTTCCTACAAAATTATAACTGCATATGATTGATGATAATTACGCTTTGATCTGTGATTCAATTGAAGGTTCGTCACTGGTGGTCGTCTTGGAAGAGAAAGTTCGCCCAGCCCCTGTAGCTGGACGCACAGATGCTGACTTCATGATGTGATTTATGTTTACTGAGTTCACACCAGTCCTTGAGCAGCTTCTTGTAACAAGCTCACGAGGACATGGAGAGGTGTTCAAGTACCTTGCTGTCTGCGTGTGGATTAGACAGGATAAGAAGTCAGAACATGCACCTAAAGTAAATATTTTTTTTCCCAAACTAAGAGAAAGGAAATACCACTGCCGAACCAAGAAATCAGATTAATTCTGAAGTTCAAGATTACAGTTTTTTAGAAAGAAAAAATAACTATAGGTTCCGCTAATTTTTTCTTTCTTTTGCAAATTATGCAGGACTCAAGCATTCACTTCAGAAGGTGAGAAGCACCAGGTTAATCCTAGAACTGAACCTAGGCGAGGGTTAATCCTAGAACTGAACCTAGGCGACGTCTTCTAAAACATACAGAAATAAAGCAAGTAATCTATCAACTTACAAAGCCATGGAGCCCATTGTTATTGGGGATCGCCAGTCTAGGATGGAGACCTCCACTAAGAGCATTACTGAGAGACGCAACACCGCCTTCCTGGAACCAGCATGGAAGGAAATTTCATAAGTTTCATAATATTGCATGGAGGAGATTTCATCAATTTGCTAATATCGCATGGAAAAAAGAAACAGAGATTTCTGCAGCATGGGCTATTTATTCAGTTTGACAGATAGACTGAACGAAACAATAACAATTAAGGTTGTGTTTGGATATAGAGTGTTTTAAAAACAACAGTATCCCAAAACCATAGTATTATAACCTGTTGGCACTAATACCACAGTATACAAATACTCCCTCCGTAAAGAAATATAAGAGCGTTTAGATCACTAAAGTAGTGATCTAAACGCTCTTATATTTCTTTAAGAGCGTTTAGATCACTAAAGTAGTGATCTAAACGCTCTTATATTTCTTTACGGAGGGAGTACTACAGTAATTTGCAGTATTAAAAAAAACAAGGATGTTTAGCAGTTTGCAGCATTTAGCAAAGTACAGTACATTTTTAATTTGGGGACCGCTAAAACTCAGTCGACTGAGTTTTAGCGAAGTCTCAGTCGATGCCCCCGTTCGTTGGATCGTTTCCAGATTTAAACGATCGCTGATGTCTTGTATTGGAGTATCGGCCTGTTCTAGTGGTGCGACCGGCCCGTTATCTTTTTCTTTTCCTTTCTTTCGGCCTTTTCGTCTGTGTTGGACAGGGATACGCCATGGGCTGACCGTGACGGGCGTTGTGTGCTTTTTCTTTGTTTCTTTTTTTTTTTTTTTTGCCTTTTCTTCTTTTTAGGCTTTCTTCTAGGCTGGGCTTTTTTCCGGTGCTAGTATTTGCTGCATGGGCTTTCTTCTAGGCTGGGACAGGAGCGAGCAATGTGATCCCATTTTCTCCTGCTGGCCGTTCATCTCTCTCACATAGCCACATGCAAGTTCGTTCATCTCTCTCACATGGCCACATGCAAGTTTTTTTAACTAGACGTGGAAGACAAAGTCTGTGTGTTTTTGTTATTGTAGTAGTCTATAAATGAGCATATACATTTTTCAACATTTTTACTAATCTTTTTGTTGCACAACATTTGCACGTAATCATGCCGACTGCAATTGAAAGGGTCGCAACACGTCTAAAATCAAGAGAGAGGGAGCGCCAATTGCACGTCCACACCCTGAGCTGCATTTTCATATGGGCTATAGCTTGTCTTGTGTGTGCCACCGACGTCAGAGTAACGACAAGGATTCATTTTTATTTTTTATTTTTTTGGGTGCCCAGTTGCATTCCCATTCCCTGAGTTGCAACTTCATGCGGGCCATGTCAACTATAATTGCATATCTGCCACTAGACTCGCAACTGCAAGGGTTGGCATCCGAATGCAATTCATGTCCAGCCCTGAGCTGCATTTTCATTTGGGTTATAGCTTGTCATGTGTGGCGCCGCCGGAGTGACGACAAGGATGCTTTTTATTTTTTATTTTTTGGGTGTCAGTTGCATGCCCATTCACTAAGTTGCAATTGCATGCGGGCCATGTCGACTGCAATCAGTGGTGGTGCCAGGAATAAAATCATGTGTAGTCAGTTTAAAGTTGTGTAGTCTGATATAATAATTTTGTGTTTTTTTGCATGATTTATACTTGATGTATTACGTTTTGCCCAAATAGCTGTGTAGTCAAGTGACTACACAGCCTAGACGTGGCTTAGCCACTGCCTACAATTGCATGTTTGTCACTAGACTCGCAATTGCAAGTGTCGGCACCCGACTGCAATTCATGTCCATCCCTGGCTGCATTTTCATATGGGTTATAGCTTGTCTTGTGTGCCGCCGCCGGCGGAGTGACGACTAAGATTCATTTTTATTTTTTATTTTTTGGGAGCCATTTGTATGCCCATTCCCTGAGTAGCAACTGCATGCGGGCCTTGTCGATTGCAATTGCATGTCTGCCACTAGACTCGCAACTGCAAGTGTCGACACCCGACTGCAATTCATGTCCACCCCCGAGCTTAATTTTTCATATGGGTTATAGCTTATCTTGTGTGTCGCCGCCGGGGTGACGATAAGGATGCATTTTTTGGTGCCAGTTGCATGCCCATTCCCTGAGTTGCAACTGCATGCGGGCCATGTCGACTGCAATTGCATGTTTGTCACTAGACTCGCAACTGCAAGTGTCGTCACCCGACTGCAATTCATGTCCACCCCTGGCTGCACTTTCATATGGGTTATAGCTTGTCTGGTGTGCCGCCGCTGCCGGAGTGACGACTAGGATTCATTTTTATTTTTTATTTTAATGGGAGCCAGTTGTATGCCCATTCCCTGAGTTGCAACCTCATGCGGGCCTTGTCGATTGCAATTGCATGTTTGCCACTAGACTCACAACTACAAGTGTTGACACCCGACTGCAATTTATGTCCACCCCCGAGCTTAATTTTTTATATGGGTTATAACTTATCTTGTGTGCCGCCGCCGCCGGAGTGACGATAAGGATGCATTTTTTGGGTGCCAGTTGCATGCCCATTCCCTGAGTTGCAACTGCATGCGGGCCATGTCGACTGCAATTGCATGTCTGCCACTAGACTCGCAACTGCATGTGTTGGCAACCACCTGCAATTCATGTCCACCCCTGAGCTGCATTTTCATATGTGTTATAGCTTGTCTTGTGTGCCGCCGTCGGAGTGACGACAAGGATGCATTTTTATTTTTTTTTTCTTTTTGGGTGCCAATTGCATGCCCATTCCCTGAGTTGCAACTGCATGCGGGCCATGTCGACTGCAATTGCATGTCTGCCACAAGACTCGCGATTGTGAGCGTCGGCACCCAATTGCAATTCATGTCCACCCCGAGCTGCATTTTCATATGGGTTATAGCTTGTCTTGTGTGTCACCGCCGCCGGAGTGACAATAAGGATGTATTTTTATTTTTGTTGTGTGCCAATTGCATGCCCATTCCTTGAGTTGCAACTGCATGCGAGCCATGTAGACTGCAATTGCATGTCTGCCACTAGACCCGCAACTGCGAGTGTTAGTACCCGACTACAATTCATGTAGATCCCTGATCAAGCCATCACACAAATCACTGATGGTGGGTTTTCTAACTCGTTTAGTCCCACAGTTGCATGTCCACCTCCTGGATATGTGATGCCATGCGAGGCTCTTCCAACATGGTTGAACTGGACTTCTGTTTTGTCAGAGGGCACCAGGAGAGGGGGTGCAATTGCATGTGTACACTAGCCTTGCAACTGCAAGCGCCGTCCCTTACTGCAATTGCATGTCTTCCAATATGATGAACTGTACTTTGATTTGCTCGGGGTGCAGTTGCATGCGTACACTAGGCATGCAACTGCAAGTGTCACCCCTCGACTGCAACAGCATGTCTTTTCAACATCGCTGTATCTAGACTTTGTTTTGTTGGAAGGGACAGCGGGAAATCGCACCGGTGTGGCCCTGATCTCTCAAGTCACTGGAATGTGGCCCCAATACTCAACTTCTAACGTTCTCCCAGAAATATCCAGTCGTCACTGTTTAAATTTAGACACAGAGAGGGGGGGGGAGGACAAGAGAAGGTCGTACATGGGGCCCATACCTCAGGTGTCAGCGACGCAGGTCGTCGGTGTCGAGATCCATGGGCACACCGGTGCAACTCCAGCCTACTCGCGCCCTGCAGAGCATGTAATGAACCTACTTGCCCAAGTAAATCAATCCCCGTCGTCGTGTCTGTGCGCCAAAATTCAGCACCCCTACCTCAATTTTCTCTCTAGGGTTCACCTATGTGTGCCAAAATTACCATTCATAGAGATGTCCCAACGCAAGAGAGTAGCCCAAATGTCAAAGTAGCGACTAAGGTGCCAACGATTTTTTTTTGTTCTGCCTGTGTTGTGTTTTTGCTCGAGTGGAGCCCAAATTTTGGATGCTCCGAAATGGAGGGTTCCCCTTTTTCTTGGCCAGTTTTCAATGTGTCCAATAAGAAATGAAGTGGCTGAAAAATTTCAAAGTAGCTTGTGATCACTTTTTTAAGTAGCCGCCGTCAGGTTCCGAGCGCCTCTGTTTTTGTTATAACTGATGAACGGAGCTGATTGTTTTCACTAATTGAACCCAACTCTAACCAAAGTGCGCGCACACACAGACCAAGCTGACTTGTGCATGCAAACAAGACAAACAAACAAACAGGGAACCGAAGGAATTCTCGTCGTTTAGGTACAGAATAGCGTTTTTAGCTGTCTCTTTCTAGGCTGTAGTTTTCTTTTTCATTTTAGCAAAAAAGACAAACAAACAAACAGCCCAAACCAATAAAAAGACAAAGAAAAGACCAGAACTGAAGCCTATAACGGGGGAATTAGAACCCACTATCCAGGGAGGCAAAACGGGCCAAATCATCTCTAGGTGACATCATTCGACTGAGACTTCGCGAAGTCTCAGTGGACTGATTCCTAGACACACCCTTTTAATTTATGTCAAGTGACTTTGTTTTGAATTATGTCACATGGCTATCATTAAAAAAAAAAATCCAATAACTTTGTGTCGGAGTATGCATAATTTGGTTTAGCACATGTTAACGCATGTATTACAAATCCACATTTATATATCTATGTGTGTCAAGCCTTCAACTTATGTTGTTTTAATCTACTTGTGGATAAAGCAACTATCCGCTAGATACTAGATTAAAATTTACAGGTGAAGGCTAGCTGAAGTTTCATATACATAAGAATCAGAAGGCACTAAAAAACAGATCACATAAAGGGAAAACAACAAGGCATGTAGGAACGAACAGAATGTTTCTCAATTCTCTGTTTAAAAAAGAAATGAGGTCAGAGGTAGATGCTTTAATACCCCCCAATTACCATGGTTACGGGGAAACTCTGGGTTTGTTTAACTATGTAATCGTATTTCGTTGGATCCAAACACCTCAAAGTGATCCAGCGCAACGGTCTACTGGCGAGCTAGACGGTAGCTAGGGCCAAGAGGACAACAAGGGCGCAAGAATGGATATTTTTTTTACGATTGTGCGCCATCCTAAATTCTAGGGCTCACATTTCCTCGCCAGGGAGTTGCGTGGCGTAAAAATATGGGTTTTTTTTTCAGAAACTGCGGTGCTCTCAGATACAACTCTAAAAATTAATTTCAATTTTGCTAAAGCACATCTAGGTCCTATGTCATTGATTTTATGTCAAGATTCGTGCAAGCATAATTTATTTTATCTTTTATCCTTTTCTTTCTTGTTTGATTGAATTATTTAGGTGTGCAATAACTCTAGACAGACCAATTTGTATCCAAACGGGGCTTAAGAAATTTTCCGTGCGCAATAAGACGAAGATTGAAGGGCGGAGTATACGTACCGAGAAAGATCCGGCCAGCTGGGAGTAGGATTTCTTCAGCAACACCCGCAAGGCCATCGCGGATCGAGGCGTGGCGCTGTACAAAAATCTGCGATGCCCCCACGAACGATTTGCTCGGCCAGCTGATGAAACGATTTATTAGCCCTGCTGCATATAAACTACGTGTGATCAGGAGGCAAGACCTTGCGCGGTACCGGAGGTCGATCCGTGTTTGGATTCAGTTATTACAGGTCCGCCGCCGCTCCCGCAGCTTCCGGAATCCAGAGCAGAGAGGAGAGGAGATAGGTCTCCTTGCGACGCCAGCGAACGCAACGGATATGGGCCAGAAAAATATTAAAAGCCCATCTTTGCCAGCGGCTCGCCGGATGAAAACTGAAACCTGATGGCGCATGTAGCGCCAGTACAGGCGTTTTCGCCAACTGGCGCATACCCTCCCCTGCGTTCGATCCAAATTGGCTGACCCGTTAAGAGTTTTTCGAACGACAGCCTTGTTCCGGTTTTGGCCAGCTTCCAGAAGCTTCCCAGGCCGGTTTTGAGAAGCTCCCAGTCCGGTTTTTCTATGCCGTTTTTCTATATGTTTTTGTTCCTTTTTTTTGTTTTTTCTCTCAAGTTTTTTTATTTTTTCCTTTTTTTAAATTATGAAATATTATCAAATTCTCAACCTTTTATATTTTTTATTACGTGATTTTTTTCAAATTCGAAAACATTCTTAAAAATCTATATATTTTTTAATTCGTGAACCTTTTCTTCAAAACACGCGAACTTTCTTTCAAATGCATACAACAACCTTTTGATTAGGGGTATCCTCAATAGTGTGGTTAGTGTTAGTAGGCGCGGTGTGTACAACAAACTTATACAAACTGATACTCCCTCCGTCCTAAAATAAGTGACTCAACTTTGTACTAACTTTAGTACAAAGTTGAGTCACTTATTTTGGGATGGAGGGAGTACAATGGTGTTTTTTTTAAATATGTCCAGCCGGCTCATGGGAGTGCGACTTGTCCTATGAAAGTGTTGTTGAGGGTGGTGCCAGGCACACGAAACACTTAGACACCCCTTTTGGCCCACAACTCCAGACTAGTACGAGCCTTAGAAGGTCCCTTGGACTTTGAATCTAAGCTTTCCTAACTCTCCTGAAGAAAGCTAGTAAGGGAGAGTGACCTTCCTCTTAAGGTTATTTAAGAATGAGTGAGTGATTTAAATGCTAGGGGGGGGGGGGGCTTATATAACCTAGGGATTCTTGACAAATGACCAAGCATACCCATAAAGAAAGGAGGTGGAAGGGTAAATCTAGATAAGTTTTTGTCCTTTGGCCCATGTGCCTTTAGTTGGGATATATAATTCGTACATTTTTTTCACTATATTTTAGTAGTTACTTCACACATAAAACATTTCATACTTATAAACTACAACCAATAAATGAAATAAAATCTTGTTTTCACTAAGTCATACAAATGAACTTACTAATACACTCACATAACAATGAATTTCGGTCTTTGTAACTTAAGACAATTACTTTTACTTATATACAGAAACGGTCATGACTAATATCAGTGTTTTCGATGTTCATGGAAATTTTCCGCGGGTCGATGGTTTAGAGACCAGAGATGTGTACGTCCCAAAACACATTAGCTTGGTGAGAACCACCAAGAGGAAGTTGCAACTTTAGTACAAGTTACATACATGCATACCATGGCCTTGATGGAGATGCACTTGTATAAGGAAGAGGAAATGAGCATGTTGAATGTGCATGTATTGCCTAGGGAGAGTTCCATGTGTGTGCATGCTGGCCCGTACATGTTGATCCGGGAGTGCATGCTGGCTCATACACTAGCCCATTTGATCTAGGAAAAAGAAGAGATAATTTTCTCAGAAAGAAGGCACCAAATTCGCTGGCAAAAAAAGAGCTACTTTCGTTGACATGTTTTAGGCCTCCTTTGGTTTGTAGGGTAGGAATATCACAGGAATAGGAATCTTGTAGGTAATTTGTCATGTATCTCAAATCCTATGAATAGGAATAGGAAAAGAGATGTTTTTTTGTTTCACATGATAGGATTTTTACATTGAGTCTAAAACCTCCTTTGGTTCATGGGATAATAATAGTATAGGAATAGGAAAATCATAAGAAGTGAGATGGCATGCATCTCACTTCATATAGAAAAAGACATGTCATTTGATGTATAGAATAGGAATTTTTTCATTGAGTCTAGGCTAATGTTTTTTTCCTTTGAAATGTGAAGGATTGAATCATATCCATAGGAATAGGAACCCATTCCTACTTCAAAGGATTTTTTTCCTACAAATTTTCTATCCTTTACAATTCCTACAAAATTCCTATGATCCAAAGGAGGCATAAGGCAACCCAAATGATAAGTGCCACACGTGTGGCACAAAGCAACATGGTACAAACGCCCCCATCGTCATCCATTTTGCCACATCAAATAGATGACATCAGCGATTTTTTTTTGTTTTCCGGACTTAAACATGTTTTATCTCTTAAATAGGAAACCGATTAAAAATCCCTTTTCATCATTAAATCCGTCTTGACGAGATCTTCAAAACTAGATCCCATATCAATTATGTTTTGATGACTTTTAGTTGCCATGATGTTACACTGAAGTTGCCATAGTGTTTACACTAAAGTTGTCATGATATGTTTCATCTATTTTTTCTAGATTTAAAGCTGCCATTTTATTTAAACTATTTTCACGATTTTTTTATTAATTGACCATGGCAATTTTTAGTAATTAACCACGGCAAATTGAATTAATGTATCATGGCAATTTTTAGTAATTCATCATGGCAAATTTAGTTTATAGGTCATGGCAACTTTAATTTATAGATGTAAGTGCATCTAGTGCCACCCCTAGTTAGTTTTGGAGTATTGACGACAAACGTGGTTGAGGGACTAATGTGTTTGTGAGATTCACGGGAGAACCCAGGTAGAAGTCCCTCAATAATTCGGTTTACCTATCATAGATGGCCCCTAAAAATGTATGAAGACATTGAAGACAATGGTGGTTCATGAAGACATACACGTCGAAGATAATGACGTGTGAAGACATTCACTTGAAGATAATGAAGTGTGAAGACGTAGTTTCTTTCGTTGTTTCATTTTCTTCTTTCTTGAGTCATATGAACCGCCGAACTGTCAAGTGGGGTCCAAGTGAACAAAGTCAGAAAACTTATGTGATGCTCAACCCAAATCCTATGTCTTCGAGCGAAGACAAATGAGAGCAAATCTTATCCAGAGTTGGGTAAGTCATCTTTGCTTGTAGCCCAAGTCAAGCTGCCGCGTGTGTTTGAAATCCGACCGTTGGACACGTGTCGGTTCCTTAGTGACCCAGGGTCATTTCGGACATATCCTGTCGGGTTGCCTCCTGGCTATAAATAGCCCACCCCCTACACCATAAATTGGTGGTTGCTCAGAGTTAGTGCACGACTTTTGTCGTTTGAGAGCAACCCACCTCCGAAGCCTTTGAGAGAGAATCCTTGCAAGGACAAAACCCAAAACACCCAAAGCCCAAAGATTGTTGGCATCACTGAAGTCTTTCTGTCTGCGTGATCTGAAGACTTATTACACTTGAAGACTGTGTATCTTCCAGTCGGTTAGGCGTCGCGTTCTGAGGATTCAAGAGTCATTGTGGATCGCCGGTGAACGAAGTCTGTGAAGGTTTGGAAGTCTACCTTGAAGACTTACCTGAGTGATTGGGTGAGGACTAAGTGACCTTAGCTCAAGGGGAATAAGGTGAAGACGTGGTCTTCTGAGTTCAAGCTCAGCCTCCCTAACCAGACGTATAGTTGTCACAGCAACTGGAACTAGTCTACCAAATCCTTGTCTTCACCAAGCAACTGGTTCTATCCCCTCCCTCCTTTAATTACTGTTTAGCTTCATGAAGTCATTGCTTGCTTGCCTGATCTGTTTGACTTCATTGTGTGAAGACTTTCACTTCGTACACTTGTTTAGCTTCATACTGTCTTCCTATTCCGATCTGTTCTACCTTGCATCTATTTGTGTTCGTGCTTTCATTGTTCTGCTTACTTGACTATGGCCTGTCTAGTGTAGTTTATCTTTCGCTGCATACTGTGTAGGTGTTGTTTGATTGTCTGTCTTCGAAGACATTGCTTTTTCGAAGACTTTCATAAAAATCGCCTATTCACCCCCTCTAGTCGATAACTAGCACTTTCAATTGGTATCAGAGCAAGGTGCTCCCTTGTTCTGTGTGATTCGGTTTAACCACCTGGAGTTTTAGCTATGTCGACTACAGGGATAATCAAGGTCTTCGCTGCGTGCCCCGTCTTTGATGGCACTGATTACCCCTACTGGAAGAATAAGATGCGCATGCATCTTAAAGCCATTGACAATGACCTCTGTTATGTCGTCAAGACTGGAGTTCCCAAAGTTGGTGAAGGTGTCACCGCTGCTGACGTGAAGGGATTCACGCAATTGGATTCAACCGCCAAGAACATCATTTGTGGTCATCTGACCAAAGGGCAGTATGAGCGTGTGAGTACTCTAGAGTCTGCAAAGCTAGTCTGGGACTGTCTGTCCAAAGTCAACGAAGGCGTCTCAACTCAGAGAGACTCAAGAATTGATGTGCTTCGCAATCTCTTCAACCGCTTCAAAAGGCTTGACAATGAAAATGTCCAGCACACCTTTGACCGTCTTATTGATATCACCAATGAGCTTCGTGCTCTTGGTGCCACTGAGATCACCAAGCATGAAGTCGTGAAGAAACTACTGAGATCACTTGACAACTCATTTGACACTCTAGCCTTGATGATCCAAGAACGTCCTGACTTCAAGGATCTCGACCCATCTGACATACTTGAGAGGCTCAATACACATGAGTTCCAGCTATCTGAGAAGAGAGATATCTATGGCCCCAACTATGGCCGATCCCGTGATTTGAAGGCAAAGGTTGTTTCCTCGTCTGAAGAATCTGAATGCAGTTCTGATGATCCTGAAGATATTGGCAAAGAGCTAGCAATGCTTATGTGAAAATTCCAAAATTTCTCCAAGAAGAATCGCTTCGGAAGGTCTTCAAAATCCAGCTCCAAGAATGTTGAGGCTTCCTCTCATGACTACAAGAAGAGAACCTATCACAAATGCAAGAAGACAGGTCATTACATATCTGAATGTCCTCAATGGGAAAAGGAAGCCAAGAAAATGAAGAAGAGTAAGGAATATGACTCTAACGATAAGAAGAAGAAGAAATCCTCAAAGTCTTCATCTCACAAGAAGAGTTCATCTGGCAAGGCTCGTGCGTTCATTGGCAAGGAAATGGATTCAGAGGAGGAGTCTGCTTCTGAGGAGGCGAAGGTGGAGTTTAAGGAGGAGTCTGATTCAGGCGTGGCAAGCCTAGCTCTAGCTTCGGCTTTCGTCGCCAAGTCTATCTTCAACATTGAAGACAATGGTCACGTCGTCGACGCTGAAGCCAATGATGGCGATGACTCTACTCCCACCCACTGCTTCATGGTAAGAGGTGCTAAGGTAAACTCACGCGATGCTTACTTTCAGACATGCAATGAAGTTGACTCTGAATGTGAATCCAAACCCAGCTATAAAACTCTTGCTAAAATTGCAACTGAGCAACAAACTGCTATGGAAAAGATTCAAAAATTGCTAGACAAAAGCGATGACCTGTTGGACGAGGAAATAATCAAACTCAGTCCTTAATCGAAGACATAAAAAATCTTCGAATTAAGTATGAGGACCTAGAAAGTCGTCATGAAACCCTCTCAGCTGATCATGAGAAGCTTTCCTGTGATTATGTTCAAAGGAAGCAAGATCTAGAGAAACTGAGAGCGTCTCATGAAGATCTTCAAAAGGAAAACGATTCACTACTCGCTCAACAGATCAGTACCGCTCAGGAAGAGTTTGTGCCACCTTGCTTAAAATGTCTTGAGCGTGATAATGTTGTCTCTGTTGCTGAATGTTCGAATGCTTCTGAAGTTGCAATATCTTCTACTGCTGATGTGGCGACTAACCCCTCATCTAAGGATACCACTACTATTGCTGATGAGAATGCCAGGTTGAAGACATTGCTTGAAACAGGCATGTACAAAAGCCTCAAAGGGCATCAGACTCTATGTGATGTCCTCAGAAAGCAGATTCTAAACCAAAACCCTAGAAAAGGGGGTGTTGGTTTCGAGAGGAACATGAATGCTGATGGGTCCTACTGGAAGTCTGAGTAGTATCCCAAAACCACTTGGGTTGATGCAAATGGCCCTTTAGTGGATCCATCCACCTTATCTGGTTTCACATCCTATCATCATTGATGAGTCCTTTGACTCTAACTATAAACTATTCAAGAACCAGAATGGTGAAGTGTTTGCCAGGTTTATTGGAATTAACTGCAGGAATGGGCCACCTATGAAGATCTGGGTTCCTAAAAGTCATCTTGTGAACCTTCCCGTGAATGTCATCATGACCCCACCAGGGAATAAGACAAACCCCAGACCAAAGGCTTCATATGGCTCAAAGGCTTCATACAGACAGAGCACCTCACAAGGTCACCCTAACGCCAATGTTTTGCAGGGAAACTGTCATCATACTCATGAATATGAGCATGTTTCTTCGCCGCTATGCTCACAAATCAAATAACTTTTCTGCATATTCATTTGAGTATTATTCTCCTCCCACAAAACTATTTGCTAGGGCTTCAAAGCCAAAATTCTCTGATGCTGCACTTAGACTCATTGCTTCTAAGCCACCCCTTAAGATGTGGGTGGTTAAGAAGAATTAACTTCTTTTGCAGGGTCGGGTCTCCAGGAGAAAATTATTGACTTCTGAAGACAAGGCTGGAGACCTGAAAAATCTTGTTGGGCGCAAGATAAAATTTGAAAATGGTCTTACCATTTAGTTTGCCCATGGTTTTCTTGATGATCGTCCTACCATATCCTCAACTATGCTTACCTATGATGAACGACTCTATCATCGATACATGTTTGTTCTTCACAATACTCTTGGTGAATCCTATCCTACTAACTGCACTGTAGGGTACAACTCCGAAAGCTACTGAATGGATCATGGATAGTGGATGCACTAACCACATGACTGGTGACTGAAGTCTTCTCATGGATTCCACTCTTCGACCATCTACAAAAAGCCACATCACATTTGCTGACACTGGTAAAAGCAAGGTATTGGGTCTAGGTAGGGTTGCTATCTCAAAGGATCAACACATGGATAAAGTGATGCTTGTTGAATCCCTTAGATACAAGCTCATGTCCGTGTCAATGCTTTGTGATCTTGACACGATTGTGATATTTGGAAAATATCGATGTCTTGTGCTAATGGCTTCTGACAAATCTAAAGTCTTTGAAGGTTATCGAAAGGATGATCTGTATATGGTAGATTTCTCCGCAGGACCACAACTTGCCGTATGTCTTCTAGCAAAAGCTTCAGAGTGCTGGCTTTGGCATTGAAGGCTAGGGCATGCAAGCATGAGGAACTTGCACACTCTTGTGAAGAAGAAGCACATCATTGGCATCGAGGGCGTCAAGTTCAAGAAGGACCATCTATGTGGTGCTTGCGGAGCCGGGAAGATGACTAGGGCAAAACATCCCACAAAGACAATCATGACGACTTCACGTCCATTCGAGCTGCTGCACATGGACTTATTTGTACCTACTCACTACTCTACCCTTACTACCACTGCTCATCTTTATGGCTTCGTGATTGTTGATGATTACTGTAGATATACTTGGGTGCATATAATTCTCTACAAGACTAAAGTGCAGGATGTCTTCAGACGATTCGCAAATCGTGCCATGACCAACTATGACGTCAAGATCAAGCACATCAGGAGTGACAATGGCACCGAATTCAAGAATACCGGCCTCGACACTTATCTTGATACTCTTGGCATCACACATGAGTTATTAACTCCATATACTCCTCAGCAGAATGGCATCGTGGAGTGCAAGAACATGACTCTTGTTGAGATGGCTCGCACTATACTTGATGAATACAAGACTCCACGAAAGTTCTGGCCTGAAGCTATTGATACTTCATACCACATCATCAACAGAGTTTACCTTCACAAATTCTTCAAGAAGACATCTTATGAACTACTAACTGGTAAGAAGCCAAATGTAAGTTATTTCAAAGTCTTCGGTGCTAGGTGCCGGATCAAGGATCGACATCACACTTCCAAATTTGCATCGAAAGCACATGAAGGTTTTATGCTTGGTTACGGAAAGGATTCGCACACCTACAGAGTCTTCAACCTCTTTCACTATAAAGTGGTTGAAACTATGGATGTGCGGTTCGATGAGACTAACGGCTCGCAAAGAGAGCACCTGCCAAATGTGCTAGATGAAGCTTCTCCTAGTGAATCTATCAAGCTAATGGGTACTGGAGAAATCATACCCACCGAGGAACAAGCAGAAGAGGAAGTTGTCATTCCTGCTCCTACTCAACGTGAAGACAATCCTGATCCTGAAGACAATGCTGAAGATGAAGACAATAATCATCAAGGGCAAAGTCTTCACCCTGTTCATGCTCGGGTCGCTAATGAAGTTCAGATTGAGAAGATTATCGATAGCATCAATGCACCTGGTCCACTGACTCGATCAAGAGCTAGGCAACTAGCTAACTTCTGTGGGCACTTTGCATTCGTCTCCATATACGAACCCAAGAAAGTTGATGAAGCTTTATGTAACCAGAATGGACTCAAGCTATGCAAGAAGAGCTTCAACAATTTGAGCTCAACAACGTCTAGGAGCTAGTCAAGCGTCTTGATCCTCGCAAGCACAATATCATTGGCACAAAATGGATCTATCGCAACAAACAAGATGAACATGGACAAGTCGTCAGAAACAAATCTCGTCTCGTTGCTCAAGGTTACACACAAGTAGAGGGAATTGACTTCGATGAAACCTTTGCTCATCTGGCTAGACTTGAAGCCATTCGCATACTGCTAGCCTATGCAAATCACAACAATATTCTTCTTTACCAAATGGATGTGAAGAGTGCCTTCCTCAATGGAAAAATTGAAGAAGAAGTTTATGTTGCTCAACCACCTGGTTTTGAAGATCCAAAGCATCCTGACATGGTCTACAAGCTCAACAAGGCACTGTATGGCCTCAAACAAGCACCACGAGCTTGGTATGACACACTCAAAGAATTTCTGAAGAGCAAAGGCTTCAAACCTGGTTCTCTAGATCCCACCATCTTCATGAAGACATATGATGGAGAGCTATTTGTATGCCAAATCTATGTGGATGACATTATCTTTGGCTGCACTGACAAAAGATACAATGATGAATTCAGTCATATGATGCAAGAGCAATATCAGATGTCCATCATGGGGGAGCTGAAATTCTTTCTAGGTCTTCAAATCCGTCAACAGAGCAATGGCATGTTCATATCTCAAGAAAAATATCTCAAAGATTGCCTGAAGAAGTTTGGAATGCAAGACTGCAAAGGCTACACGATGCCAGTGCCAACCAAAGGTCAATTGGGCTCCGATGACAATGGCAAAGAGTTTGATCAAAAGGTAACCGCTCCATGATTGGTTCTTTATTGTACTATGTGCATCTAGGCCACATATAATGCTTAGCGTTTGCATGTGTGCCCGATTCCAAGCGGCACCAAAGGAGTCGCATCACCTCGCCGTGAAGTGAATACTTCGATATTTGGCTCATAGCCCAACGCTAGGATTATGGTATCCGAAGGGCTCAGAGTTTGATCTAGTTGGATTCTCAGATGCTAATTATGCTGTGACAAGGTTGACCGCAAGTCCACATCAGGCACATGTCACTTTCTTGGACGGTCACTAGTCTATTGGTCTTCAAAGAAGCAGAACTGTGTGTCATTCTCTACTGCTGAAGCTAAATACATTGCTGCTGGATCTTGTTGTGCTCAGCTTCTCTGGATGAAGCAAACTCTCAAGGACTATGGCATCAACAAGAAGAAGGTGCCCCTCTACTCCGACAATGAAAGCGCCATTAAGATTGCTCACAATCCAGTTCAGCACTCGAAGACGAAGCACATTCAGATCCGTCATCACTTTCTCAGAGATCATGTGTTGAAGGAAGACATTGATATCATTCACGTCAACACTGAAGAACAATTGGAAGATATCTTCACAAAGCCCTTGGATGAGAAGAGGTTTTGCAAGCTGCGGTGTGAGCTAAATATCTTAGAATCCTCAAATGTCTTGTGAATGGACACACATCCTAACGCTTATGCATGTTGATGACTTAGGTGCACAACACACGAAGTAACATATGTCTTCAATCCATGAAGATATACACTCTAAGTGTGAAGACATTAATGTGGAAATTGACTTCAGAGCGCCATGATAATTGCGTGCTGTGTCTAGGTCTAATACTTCCTATATGGTGGGTAACGCCACCACCAATCTTTCTTGAAGATTTTAGTTTGGTCTCACGTTGCATTATCTTCGTAGTTGATATGTCTTCAACATTGGTTTATCTTCATGATATATCATCACAAAGTTTGATTTGGAGTTCATTGCCTATCTATCTATCTATCTATATATGTCCTATCCTCTACAGCATTCATTTATAGTTATGTCCTCAAGTGCTATTTTCAGCACAAGTGAATGTGATCGGACCCTAAACCCATCTATGCTTATCTCTCCTACTATCTCTGAATCTTCATATGCATTCTGTTGACACGTGTCGATTGTCTTCACTGTGTCCTTGTCAGTCAAAGATTAAGAGACAAACTTTTAAAACACATTTAATATCCTTATCCTTTTTGCCTAAATCCAGAGAAGATGAAACGACCTCCCGTCTTACCAGGTGAACGTGGGATCGTGGCACACTTTTTAAACTGTTGCATGCATGCCACGCGTCGCCCAGATGTGTAACGCCATGGGTAGCTGAATCATTTCACTGCTCCACCTCCCTCCTTATAAGTACTCAGCTGTCGCGGTCACTATTTCCTTACTCCCCTCGCTGTCTCGCTCAAAACCCTAGCACCGTCGCTAGCTCTCGTCGTTGCCGAAGATGAAGCGCTTCGCTGTCGTGACTTCTTCGTTGTCGTCTTGATGCCGGCCGCGGACCTCTTCATCCCGCTGCCGCCATAGGTGTCTTCGGCCGCCAAGTTAGGGCGCGGGAGATCGGACTACTCGGCCTCCGTCCCAACTCGTCTAGCAGTTCCTCGACTGTTCTTGTGCGGTAATTAAAAGCTTACTTTTTACCGCATGCGTGATCCGCTAAACTTTCTTTATCTTCGGAAAGTTGTTTTGCCACTTTCAAATCTGGATCTTCCATTATCTGCATCTCATTATTTGTAAGTACTTTCACTTATGCTTCACAACTAGTTTGATTCCTCGCTTGTACCTATTCGTGGATTCGTACAAATCTGGAACCAACTTATCTCTATAAGTGAATGTCTTCAAACTGAATTCATCTTCAAAATTCTCTAAGAATGCATATGACCTCTCCTACTTCCCTCGTATCTCTAATGCTGTCACAGGTACATGTCTGTGGGCGAGTCTCTTGGTTCTCATAGTCTGTATTCATTTGCAGACTTCTTACAACATCACATTGAATCTCCTGAAGCCAGTTCTTGTCTGACCAGTAAAGCGAAGCCGATCAGTTTTGTGAAGCCAATGGCAGGTGAAAAATCTGTAAAGAAAGGGGGCAGATAGCACCATGATAGTATTGCAAAGGACCTGTCTCTAGATCTTTTCGAGTTGTACAAATCTGATCCTGAAGAAAGTTATGGAAAGTGCAAATCACGCGTTCAATGGATTCGCAGGTACTGGGCCTAACAATGGTTTCTGTATAACTTCGTGCCCCCAGAGTACGCTGACAAGAACGCTGTGAGGCCACCTTGGGATAACATTGTGTACAAAAAGCTTCATCCCAAGACCAAGCCTGAAGGCATTCAGCAAGGCTTCTTTTCGTGTATGGTAAGGCGGCCAATGCCTCAGAATGCCGACCCATCCAGCTTACGATGGTGTCGTGAAGATGATCTGTTTGAAGCCAACTATTAGTTCGCCAGGGCCTCTGCTGTACAAAACAAGTAGGACTATGGGATTAACTTCAACCCAGGTCCAACTAAACTAAGGCCTGACGGCAGCTGTGAAGCCGAACCCAATCTTATTGGCCCCTTCAACAACTTTGATGGGTTTCTTACATTGCTGAGCAACGAGCTAGTGTTGAAGCTGCTCATGATGAGCCATAGTCCGAAGACCCAGAACCCCTGAAGCCAGTGAAGAAGCCAAAGGCTTCAAAATATGCATCTACACCAAAAGCTTCAAGAGTGCAGCCATTGAAAATTGCACCTCCTGAATCCAGTGTGCATTCTAAAGACTTGTCTCGCACTTCTGTGAAGACAAAGAAAATCTCAGGGCACGGTCTTACTCCCGCAAGCATTTTGCGCAATGAGGAAGACGTGATTGATCTGTCCAGTGATGAAGATCTTGCTGATGATGCCCTTGAGCTGCTGATCAAGAGCAAGCAGGAGGCCAAAATCTTCAGGGATTTGCCTCTATTTGATGTTGATATATTGAACAATTTCATTGATGAATGGTTTGAAGATACTCCTCTCACCATTGATGATCTGCAACTTCCCATTGACATCAGCGTCACATTCCAGGGCTGCATAGCCAAATAACTTGCTATTGCTCAGAAAGTTGTTAAGCAGAAAAACAAAATTGACCCTGAGAAAGCTCTCCTCAAGAAGCACATGGCAAAGCTCAGTGTGGCTGATGTTCAGAACTTTAAGAAGATGATGGATGGCCTGAAGGCTGAGTTTCATAAGCGTCGTGATGAAGCCAATGAAGGAAATATGCCCTAGAGGCAATAATAAAGTTATTATTTTATTTCCTTATATCATGATAAATGTTTATTATTCATGCTAGAATTGTATTAACCGGAAACTTAGTACATGTGTGAATACATAGACAAACAGAGTGTCACTAGTATGCCTCTACTTGACTAGCTCGTTGAATCAAAGATGGTTAAGTTTCCTAGCCATAGACATGAGTTGTCATTTGATTAACGGGATCACATCATTAGAGAATGATGTGATTGACTTGACCCATCCCATTAGCTTAGCACTTGATCGTTTAGTATATTGCTATTGCTTTCTTCATGAGTTATACATGTTCCTATGACTATGAGATTATGCAACTCCCGAATACCGGAGGAACACTTTGTGTGCTACCAAACGTCACAACGTAACTGGGTGAGGTGCTCTACAGGTGTCTCCGATGGTACTTGTTGAGTTGGCATAGATCGAGATTAGGATTTGTCACTCCAATTGTCGGAGAGGTATCTCTGGGCCCTCTCGGTAATGCAAATCACTATAAGCCTTGCAAGCAATGTGACTAATGAGTTAGTTGCGGGATGATGCATTACGGAACGAGTAAAGAGACTTGCCGGTAACGAGATTGAACTAGGTATTGAGATACCGACGATCGAATCTTGGGCAAGTAACATACCGATGACAAAGGGAACAATGTATGTTGTTTTGCGGTTTGACAGATAAAGATCTTTGTAGGATATGTAGGAACCAATATGAGCATCCAGGTTCCGCTATTGGTTATTGACCGGAGATGAGTCTCGGTCATGTCTACATAGTTCTTGAACCCATAGGGTCCGCACGCTTAACGTTTGGTGACGATCGGTATTATGAGTTTATATGTTTTGATGTACCGAAGGTAGTTCGGAGTCCCGGATATGATCACGTACATGACGAGGAGTCTCGAAATGGTCGAGACGTAAAGATCGATATATTGGAAGCCTATGTTTGGACATCAGAATGGTTCCGGATGAGTTCGGGCATTTGCCGGAGTACCGGGAGGTTACCAGAACCCCCCGGGGAGTATACGGGCCTTATTGGGCCTTAGTGGAATAGAGGAGAGGAAGGGAAAAGGTGGAGGGCGCGCCCCCGTAGCCCAATCCGAATTGGGTCGGGGCCGCCCCCCTTCCTTCCCTCTCTCCTCCCCTTCCTTCTCTCCTACTCCTACTACTTGGAAGGGGGGAATCCTACTCCTGGTAGGAGTAGGACTCCCCAGGGCGCGCCATAGTAGAGGGACGGCCCTCCCCTCCTCCACTCCTTTATATACGGGGGAGGGGGGCACCCCATGGACACACAAGTTGACCATTGATCTTTTAGCCGTGTGCGGTGCCCCCCTCCACCATAATCCACCTCGGTCATATCGTTGCAGTGCTTAGGCGAAGCCCTGCGCCGGTAGCTTCATCATCACCGTCATCACACCGTCGTACTGACGAAGCTCTCCCTCGACACTCTGCTGGATCATGAGTTCGTGAGATGTCACCGAGCCGAACGTGTGCAGATCGCGGAGGTGCCGTACTTTCGGTACTAGGATCGGTCGATCGTGAAGACGTACGACTACATCAACCGCGTTGTCATAATGCTTCCGCTTACGGTCTACGAGGGTACGTGGACACCACTCTCCCCTCTCGTTGCTATGCATCACCATGATCTTGCGTGTGCGTAGAATTTTTTTTGAAATGACTACGTTCCCCAACAGTGGTATCAGAGCCAGGTTTATGCGTAGATGTTATATGCACGAGTAGAACACAAGTGAGTTGTGGGTGATAATAGTCATACTTCTTACCAGCATGGCATACTTTGATTCGGTGGTATTGTTGGATGAAGCGGCCCGAACCGACATTACGCGTACGCTTACGCGAGACTGATTCTACTGACATGCTTCGCACACAGGTGGCTGGCGGGTGTCAGTTTCTCCAACTTTAGTTGAATCGAGTGTGGCTACGCCCGGTCCTTGTCGAAGGTTAAAACAACACATACTTGACGAAAAATCGTTGTGGTTTTGATGCATAGGTAAGAACGGATCTTGCTCAGCCCGTAGCAGCCACGTAAAACTTGCAACAACAAAGTAGAGGACGTCTAACTTGTTTTTGCAGGGCATGTTGTGATGTGATATGGTCAAGACATGATGCTAAATTTTATTGTATGAGATGATCATGTTTTGCAACGGAGTTATCGGCAACTGGCAGGAGCCATATGGTTGTCGCTTTATTGTATGAAATGCAATCGCCATGTAATTGCTTTATTTTATCACTAAGCGGTAGCGATAGTCGTAGAAGCAATAGTTGGCGAGACAACAACGATGCTACAATGGAGATCAAGGTGTCGCGCTAGTGACGATGGTGATCATGACGGTGCTTTGGAGATGGAGATCAAAGGCACAAGATGATGATGGCCATATCATATCACTTATATTGATTGCATGTGATGTTTATCCTTTATGCATCTTATTTGCTTAGTTCGACGGTAGCATTATAAGATGATCTTTCACTAAATTTCAAGGTACAAGTGTTCTCCCTGAGTATGCACCGTTGTGGAAGTTCGTCATGCCGAGACACCACGTGATGATCGGGTGTTATAAGCTCTACGTTCACATACAACGGGTGCAAGCCAGTTTTGCACACGCAGAATACTCGGGTTAAACTTGACGAGCCTAGCATATGCAGATATGGCCTCGTAACACTGAGACCGAAAGGTCGAGCATGAATCATATAGTAGATATGATCAACATAGTGATGTTCACCATTGAAAACTACTCCATTTCACGTGATGATCGGACATGGTTTAGTTGATTTGGATCACGTGATCACTTAGATGATTAGAGGGATGTCTATCTAAGTGGGAGTTCTTAAATATTTTGATTAATTGAACTTTAATTTATCATCAACTTAGTCCTGGTAGTATTAGCATATCTATGTTGTAGATCAATAGCTCACATTGTAGCTCCCGTTTATTTTTATATGTTCCTAGAGAAATATAAGTTGAAAGATTATAGTAGCAATGATGCGGACTTGGTCCGTGATCTGAGGATTTTCCTCATTGCTGCACAGAAGAATTATGTCCTTGATGCACCACTAGGTGACAGACCTATTGCAGGAGCAAATGCAGACATTATGAACGTTTTGACAAAAGCTCGGTATGATGACTACTTGATAGTTTAGTGCACCATGCTTTACGGCTTAGAACCGGGACTTCAAAAATGTTTTGAACGCCACGGAGCATATAAGATGTTCCAAGAGTTGAAATTGGTATTTCATACTTATGCCCGTATCAAGAGGTATGAGACCTCTGACAGTACTTTGCCTACAAGATGGAGGAGAATAGCTCAACCAGTGAGCATATACTCAGATTGTCTGGGTACTACAATTGCTTGAATCAAGTGGGAGTTAATCTTCCAGATAAGATAGTAATTGACAAAGTTCTCTAGTCACACAACAAAAAAATACACTTCCGTGATGATACGTGTTTGTCACAGTAGGTCACGTTTTCTGTCATGCATGTACATCCATGACGATTTTATGACAGAATCAAGATAGTCATACCTGTGATGTCGTAGAAGTGTTCCATGACATTACCAAAATTATCATCACGGAAGTGTCCACTTCCATGACGATAAATCGCGTGTCACAGAAGTGCTTTCGTCAAGGGTGACCGACATGTGGCATCCACCGTAACGGAACGCCGTTAAGCTATCGGGTCCGGTTTTGGATCCGATAACACGTTAACAACCCCGACCAATGGGGATTTTCCACGTGTAAAATCATCATTGGCTGGAGGAAACACGTGTTGGCTCACCGTTGGGACAGATGTCATCCACTCATTGGACCCAAAGCGCCTATGATATGTCGACACGTGGCATGGCCCAACAGAGGCCCATTCCTGTGAAAAGGCCGGCCCGTTTGACTTGGTCAAAAGGTGGCGGGCCGGCCCACGGCAAGCCTGTTAACGGCCTGTTCGCATATAGCCCATTTACAGCCCGCTAACCCAGGGCCCGTTTACGGCCTATCCGAATTAGGCCCAGTAGCGTCATTTGGGCCGTCCGATATAATTCCAGCCCGTTTTAACTTTCGGCCCATGTATGGCCCATGACGTATTTCGGCCCATGACGTATTTCGGCCCATATGAGGACCTTTGTAACTCTGGGCCCATTAACGGCCCGTGGTAAAACTGGCCCGTAATGAACAGTGTATCACTTTATACCCATTAACGGCACGTGGTGAAACTGGCCCGTAATGAACAGTGTATCACTTTATACCCATTAATGGCCCATTATTCTGTTGGGCCGTTTCCAGCCCATGTTATCTTTCAGTCTTCTTAGGGCCCATTTATTCTTGGGCTCATTTCTAGCATTCGTTTACTTATAGCCCGTTACTGTCATTTTCTGCTTGTGGGCCAAATTTAGCCCGTGGTTACAGTCGGCCCGTTTGTGGCCCGTTAATACGTTGGGCCGTTTTCATAGCGTCATCAAATACGGCCGATTAACGACAGCCCGTTATGGTCGGCCCATGAACGGATGATTTCAACTCTAGCCCATTTACGGCCATAACGTGGTCTGTTATTGGTCCATGTTTGGCCAACCGATCATACGGCCCGTAGAAGGCCCATTGATGATACGGCCCGTAGAAGGCCATTGTGTCTACGGCCCGTATAAGGCCCATTGTTTCTATGCCCCGTAGAAAGCCCATTGTTTCTACGGCCCGTAGGAGGCCCATGTTAATTACAGTAAATATGTAGCCCATGGTTATTGTGGCCTAGTTTTAAAAAATAGGTTATTGCGGCCACTAGCAAACCGCGGAAAAAGAACTGCACTGACTACAAGAAAACAAATAAACAAGACAATAAGGAAATAAATTAGCAAGCAACTTACTCTAGGCTATCACGGCTATTACACATAGTACATCCACTGGGCATCAAAGTTCGCCACCAGTGCAAATATAGGGAACAAAGCAGCATATAAACGCCGCAACAAAACAAGTCCAGAACTGAAACCACTTCAGAAGAGCTCAAGAAACAATATCCTGGGTACCCATAATGCTGGCAAGATGCTTAGCAAGCTTATTAACTTTCTCTTGTTTGGCGCTTAAATCCTCCAGCACTTGCTGTTGCACCAGAAAGTATGCATCTGAATTCTGCAGGGACTTCCTCAGTCCTTCGGCTTCCTGTCGCATAACATCTGATCGATGTCTTTCAACTTGAAGTTGAGACTCAAGAAGCCGAACTGATTCAGGAAGCGAGTTCGAAGAGCTGGTGCCAGCAGTAGTAGCCAGTAACTCGAAAACTGCATCAAGACAGGACTTTGGGGTATTCTCAGTGTCTTCAATATAGTTTTTATCAGCTTTCTTGGAGACCAACAGGGATGTCTCACTATCTTGAACCTTATCTGCATTACTTCCTTTACCATTGCATAACGGGGTACTCTTCTCCAATATTTTATCCGCGTTCTAAAAGAGAAACAAACAAACACATCACAAGTTTACAATGTAGTATATGAAACTTATTTTGGTAAACCAGTTCAGTAGTAAGGTGGATAGGATAACAACATGAAACAAACATATATCTATGTAGTATGGTCACTGTATGGTCTATATCATTCTAGTTTATGTTGCCAAATCAAGATAGATACAGTTCGAATCATATCTATTCAAGAGAAAGCAGCATAGACAGAATATAAGTGTGGGAAACTACACAACAATAACAACACTTGTAATGTGCATGGCATGAGAACATAACTGATTATTCAATTGAAACTGAAATCAACATAGAGCAAGTTACAACAGCAAACACGTTAAAGAAACAGGTTTAAAACATACCTGTTGCACCATTGGAGTTTCAATTGCATCCTTCAAATTTGAAATTAGTTGGTATGAGTAAATACAGTGATGCAAGAGCAAAGTAGTATGAACCATAGCTACGGAACCTGACCTGAGAACAATTCTTCTTCTGCTTTAAGCGTTGACTTGGGGTTCGGAGTGGTGGTCCTCGTGCTTTGGGCACTGCAGTTGCCTTACTAACTACTCGTGTTTGGGTGCTCCGTGGTGGAGCCGGTGCTGTGTCAACGGGAACTGGGTTACTATCTGCTGGGGTTGGGGTTAGAAGGGGTGTAGCTGGTTCTCTGTCCAACTGGATAGGGGGTACAATCTGCGTGAGTCTGGGTTATGTGTGGTGGGGCTGGTTCTTGGGCAAGTACAACCGTGGTTCTATCTCCATCGACAGGTAGCACGATCTTTTCTGAAGAGCGTGTTTTTACTCCCACAGATACTTCCATCACCCCCTCCAATTGAAATGGCTGATAAACAAGAAAAGTAATTGAATGTACAGACATTGTAAGATAGACAGGTGCAATGGATAGTAGGGAAGAAAACAGGGCATGAAATAATTCACATTTATGTTGTCTAACCAAACAGAATAGTAGGACATAATTTCACATATATGATGGCTAATTAAACATGATAGCATGACACAATTTCACATGTATGATGGCTAACTAAACATGATAGAATGACATACTTCAAAATATGATGACTATGTAAATAGGATGACATGATATAACTATACGATGTGTCTATTAAAGTGGTTGGCATGCCATAAATCACAAACATGCCGTCGATGGAAACATGATGGCATGATATAATTCATGGATAGAATGACATAATTCAAAATATGATGACTATGTAAAAAGGATGAGATGATATAACTATATTATGTCTTTAGAAAATGGGTTGGCATGCCATAATTCAAATACATGCTGTCTATGTAAACATCATGGCATGATATAATTCAAATATATGATTTATATACTAAGGAAGTGAGCAGAGGGCAATCGCATATATGATGTGTGAACTAAGGAGATGGCATTGAATATCGTGTATATGATGTAAAGACTAAGCATTGCAATACAACATATGCATGATATGAGTAATATAACCCTGCCAAGTTTGAGCATACACCTCAGGGGGATAATCAGGGGGATAATAGGACTGGTCATCTGCCTCTGAATCCTCCTCTGAAGAGCTATCTGTAACCAGCAAGATATCTGCTTCAGCAGGTAGCATTGTCTGCTCTGAGGACCTTGTTTTCACTCCAGATTTCTCCATCACCAATTCAAATGGCTGATGCACAGGAAGAGCAGTTGAATATACAAACATTGTCGACAAAAGCAATGAGAAATACAAAAAAAGAACGGCATGATATAATTCACATATATGACGCTTGGCTAAACAGCATGGCATTGCATAATTAACATATATAATGCCTTGCAACAAGATAGCATTGCATAATTCACATATATAATGTCTTGCAACAAGATGGCATTGCATAATTCACATATATGGTAATTAGACACTAAACAGGTGGCATTCACACAAAGCATGTCTAAACTAAGCAAATGACATAGCAATGCAAGATACCATACGCACGATATGAGCAACATAACCCTGCCAAGTTAGAGCATGCACCTCGGGGAGGGGGATAGGACTGGTCATCTGTCTCTAAATCCTCCTCTGAGGAGCTATCTGTAACCAGCAAGACATGCGCTTCGTCAGATAGCATTGTCTGCTCTGAAGACCTTGTTTCCACTCCAGATTTTTCCATGACCGTGCCGAATGGCTGATGCACAGGAAGAGTAATTGAATGTACTAAAATTGTTGACAAATTTAACACGTAATAAAAAAATGATGTCATGATATAATTCAGATATAAGATGACTAGCTAACCAGGGTGGCATTGCAAAATTCACATATATGATGCCTGGCTAAACAAGATGGTATTGCATGATTCACATATATGATAAAGAAACTAAACAGATGGCATTGACACAAAGCATGTCTAAACTAAGCAGATGACATCTTTGATGTATACAGTAAGCAATGCAAGGCACCATACGCATGATATTACCAATATCAGCATGCCAAGTTAGAGCGAAGACCTCATGGGGTAAATAGGAGTGGTCTTCTGCTTCTGAATGCCCCTCAGAATAGTTATCTTCCTCTTGATTATGATCCGAAATGGGTGGAGGGGGGGGGGGGCTGCCTTTGCGCCCACCATGGAGCGACGTCTGCATGAAATTTTATTGCCATGCAAGGCTCGTCTCTTTTGCTCTACATGTTCAGTTCCATTGTGCACAGTGACTGACATGCATAGGAATAAAACATAGTGAGATTATGTAAGGAGTGCATGCACAAATCCAGAGGGATGGTAGCAAACTGTGGATAGACCCAAAACCAATGATAGCAGGCAGATAATAGCTTTAGTTAAAAAATACAGATAATGGCTCCTTTAATGTTTGTTTGCACCCAACATGAAACTCATAGTAGACACCCGAGATTAATAGGTGAACACGAGATAGTAGACAGATAGTACTGATTGCTGCCCCAATATGTACCCCACAACCATTTAAAAACTCAAGTTTCAGCAAAAGTTTGGACCTGACTCGGAGTCTAATAGGTGAACACGACGATAAAGTAGCATGTCATCATATTAAGCGATGCATAATGTAAGCAGACACGGAAGAGTGCGACCTCTCTTGCGGACCTGTGTAGTCCTCAAGGTCATCTGCTCAGTTGATGATGGTAATGCAGTTGTCGTGGCTGCCGGTGGCGGGGAAGAAGATCTGAGGTGGCGACAGACAGTCTGGAGAGCGGATCCCTGCTGTGGTGAACCCTTCCGTCGTTGGAGCAGCTGAGCTGGGGTGGAACACAACACCGCAGGAGCAGGACAAACCACACAAGGTTTTCTTTGACACATATCTGTAACAGAAGTAATTGTGTAAGGGCTTGTTTGAATTTGAGGATTCTAACAATGCAGGGATATGAAATAGACAGGAATTGGATAGGAATGCACGTGTAAAACAGAGAATTTTAAAACACAAGATTTCTGCCAATCTAGGTGTTTGGTTCACAAGAATTGGAAGATCACAGGATGCAAAGAAGCATGGTGAGATTAAGTCAAACCAGAAGAAAATGTACGGTTATAATGCTATTATGCTACTATCTATTAGTCTTGTGCTTCATGAATAGGAATTTGAAAAGGAGGACAAGTGGAAATTAAAATTCCTATGGTTTTTCTTTCAAGGAGACACTAAAGGTGTTGGGGATCGTAGCAGAATTTTAAAATTTCCTACGCATCACCAAGATCCATCTATGGAGTATAGTAGCAACGAGGGGAAAGGAGTGCATCTACATACCCTTGTAGATCACGAGCGGAAGCGTTCCAATGAACGGGGTTGATGGAGTTGTACTCGCCGTGATCCAAATCACCGATGACCGAGTGCCGAATGGACGGCACCTCCGCGTTCAACACACGTACGGAGCAGCGACTTCTCCTGCTTCTTGATCCAGCAAGGGGGAAGGAGAGGTTGATGGAGATCCAGTAGCACGACGGCGTGGTGGTGGAAGTAGCGGGATCTCGGCAGGGCTTCGCCAAGCTTCTACGAGAGGGAGAGGTGTTGCAGGGGGAGAGGGAGGCGCCAGGGGCTGTGTTGCTGCTACCCTCCCTCCCCCCACTATTTATAGGCCCCCTGGAGGGGGGGGGGGCGCCGGCCCTGGAACCCATCTGCATGGGGGCGGCGGCCAAGGAGGAAGGGGGGTGGCTTCCCCCCCCCCCCCCAAGCCAAGTGGGGCGCCCCCCACCCCTAGGGTTTCCAACCCTAGGCGCAGGGGGAGGCCCAAGGGGGGCGCCCCAGCCCACTAAGGGCTGGTTCCCTTCCCACTTCAGCCCATGGGGCCCTCCGGGATAGGTGGCCCCACCCGGTGGACCCCCGGGACCCTTCCGGTGGTCCCGGTACAATACCGATAACCCCCGAAACTTTCCCGGTGGCCGAAACTGGTCTTCCTATATATAATTCTTCACCTCCGGACCATTCCGAAACTCCTCGTGACGTCCGGGATCTCATCCGGGACTCCAAACAACTTTCGGGTTTCCGCATACTAATATCTCTACAACCCTAGCGTCACCGAACCTTAAGTGTGTAGACCCTACGGGTTCGGGAGACATGCAGACATGACCGAGACGCCTCTCCGTTCAATAACCAACAGCGGGATCTGGATACCCATGTTGGTCCCACATGTTCCACGATGATCTCATCGGATGAACCACGATGTCGAGGATTCAATCAATCCCGTATACAATTCCCTTTGTCAATCGGTATGCTACTTGCCCGAGATTCGATCGTCGGTATCCCAATACCTTGTTCAATCTCGTTACCGGCAAGTCTCTTTACTCGTACCGTAATGCATGATCCCATGGCTAACTCCTTAGTCACATTGAGCTCATTATGATGATGCATTACCGAGTGGGCCCAGAGATACCTCTCCATCATACGGAGTGACAAATCCCAGTCTCGATCCGTGCCAACTCAACAGACACTTTCGGAGATACCCGTAGTGTACCTTTATAGTCACCCAGTTACGTTGTGACGTTTGGCACACCCAAAGCACTCCTACGGTATCCGGGAGTTGCACGATCTCATGGTCTAAGGAAAAGATACTTGACATTGGAAAAGCTCGAGCAAACGAACTACACGATCTTTTATGCTATGCTTAGGATTGGGTCTTGTCCATCACATCATTCTCCTAATGATGTGATCCCGTTATCAATGACATCCAATGTCCATAGTCAGGAAACCATGACTATCTGTTGATCAATGGGCTAGTCAACTAGAGGCTTACTAGGGACACGTTGTGGTCTATATATTCACACATGTATTACGATTTCCGGATAACAAAATTATAGCATGAACAATAGACAATTATCATGAACAAAGAAATATAATAATAACCATTTATTATTGCCTCTAGGGCATATTTCCAACAGTCTCCCACTTGCACTAGAGTCAATAATCTAGTTACATTGTGATGAATCGAACACCCATAGCGTCCTGGTGTTGATCATGTTTTGCTCTAGGGAGAGGTTTAGTCAACGGATCTGCTACATTCAGGTCCGTATGTACTTTACAAATATCTATGTCTCCATTTTGAACACTTTCACGAATGGAGTTGAAGCGACGCTTGATATGCCTGGTCTTCCTGTGAAACCTGGGCTCCTTCGCAAGGGCAATAGCTCCAGTGTTATCACAGAAGAGAGTCATCGGGCCCGACGCATTGGGAATCACCCCTAGGTCGGTAATGAACTCCTTCATCCAGATTGCTTCTTGCGCTGCCTCCGAGGCTGCCATGTACTCCGCTTCACATGTAGATCCCGCCACAACGCTTTGCTTGCAACTGCACCAGCTTACTGCTCCTCCATTCAAAATATACACGTATCCGTTTTGTGACTTCGAGTCATCCAGATCTATGTCGAAGCTAGCGTCGACGTAACCCTTTACGACGAGCTCTTCGTCACCTCCATAAACGAGAAACATATCCTTAGTCCTCTTCAGGTACTTCAGGATATTCTTGACCGCTGTCCAGTGTTCCATGCCGGGATTACTTTGGTACCTTCCTACCAAACTTACGGCAAAGTTTACATCAGGTCTGGTACACAGCATGGCATACATAATAGACCCTATGGCCGAGGCATAGGGGATGGCACTCATCTTTTCTCTATCTTCTGCCGTGGTCGGGCATTGAGCCGTGCTCAATTGCACACCTTGCAATACAGGCAAGAACCCCTTCTTGGACTGATCCATATTGAACTTCTTCAATATCTTGTCAAGGTACGTACTCTGTGAAAGACCAATGAGGCGTCTTGATCTATCTCTATAGATCTTGATGCCTAATATATAAGCAGCTTCTCTAAGGTCCTTCATTGAAAAACACTTATTCAAATAGGCCTTTATACTTTCCAAGAATTCTATATCATTTCCCATCAATAGTATGTCATCCACATATAATAAGAGAAATGCTACAGAGCTCCCACTCACTTTCTTGTAAACACAGGCTTCTCCATAAGTCTGTGTAAACCCAAACGCTTTGATCATCTCATCAAAACGAATGTTCCAACTCCGAGATGCTTGCACCAGTCCATAGATGGAGCGCTGGAGCTTGCATACCTTGTTAGCATTCTTAGGATCGACAAAACCTTCCGGCTGCATCATATACAATTCTTCCTTAAGAAAGCCGTTAAGGAACGCCGTTTTGACGTCCATCTGCCATATCTCATAATCATAGTATGCGGCAATTGCTAACATGATTCGGACGGACTTCAGCTTCGCTACGGGTGAGAAAGTCTCATCGTAGTCAACCCCTTGAATTTGTCGATAACCCTTAGCGACAAGTCGAGCCTTATAGATGGTCACATTACCATCCGCGTCTGTCTTCTTCTTAAAGATCCATTTATTTTCTATGGCTCGCCAATCATCGGGCAAGTCAGTCAAAGTCCATACTTCGTTTTCATACATGGATCCTATCTCGGATTTCATGGATTCTAGCCATTTGTCGGAATTTGGGCCCGCCATCGCTTCTTCATAGTTCGAAGGTTCACCGTTGTCTAACAACATGATTTCCAGGACAGGGTTGCCGTACCACTCTGGTGCGGAACGTGTCCTTGTGGACCTACGAAGTTCAGCAGTAACTTGATCCGAAGCTTCATGATCATCATCATTAACTTCCTCCCCAGTCGGTGTAGGCACCACTTAATTCTTTCGAGAGAAACTCTTTCTCCAGAAAGGACCCATTCTTGGCAACAAAGATCTTGCCTTCGGATCTGAGGTAGAAGGTATACCCAATGGTTTCCTTAGGGTATCCTATGAAGACGCATTTTTCCGACTTGGGTTCGAGCTTTTCAGGTTGAAGTTTCTTGACATAAGCATCGCATCCCCAAACTTTTAGAAACGACAGCTTAGGTTTCTTCCCAAACCATAATTCATACGGTGTCATCTCAACGGATTTCGACGGAGCCCTATTTAAAGTGAATGCGGCAGTCTCTAAAGCATAGCCCCAAAATGAGAGCGGTAGATCGGTAAGAGACATCATAGATCGCACCATATCCAATAGAGTGCGATTACGACGTTCGGACACACCGTTTCGCTGAGGTGTTCCAGGCGGCGTGAGTTGTGAAACGATTCCACATTTCCTTAAGTGCGTACCAAATTCGTGACTTAAATATTCTCCACCACGATCTGATCGTAAGAACTTTATTTTCCTGTCACGTTGATTCTCAACCTCACTCTGAAATTCCTTGAACTTTTCAAAGGTTTCAAACTTGTGTTTCATTAGGTAGACATACCCGTATCTACTTAAGTCATCAGTGAGAGTGAGAGCATAACGATATCCTCCGCGAGCCTCAACACTCATTGGACCGCACACATCGGTATGTATGATTTCCAATAAGTTGGTTGCTCGCTCCATTGTTCCGGAGAACGGAGTCTTGGTCATCTTACCCATGAGGCATGGTTCGCACGTGTCAAATGATTCGTAATCAAGAGACTTCAAAAGTCCATCTGCATGGAGCTTCTTCATGCGCTTGACACCAATGTGACCAAGGCGGCAGTGCCACAAGTATGTGGGACTATCGTTATCAACTTTACATCTTTTGGTATTCACACTATGAATATGTGTAACATCACGTTCGAGATTCATCAAGAATAAACCATTGACCAGCGGGGCATGACCATAAAACATATCTCTCATATAAATAGAACAACCATTATTCTCGGATTTAAATGAGTAGCCATCTCGAATTAAACGAGATCCAGATACAATGTTCATGCTCAAAGCTGGCACTAAATAACAATTATTGAGGTTTAAAACTAATCCCGTAGGTAGATGCAGAGGTAGCGTGCCGACGGCGATCACATTGACCTTGGAACCATTCCCGACGCGCATCGTCACCTCGTCCTTCGCCAGTCTCCGCTTATTCCGCAGTTCCTGTTTTGAGTTACAAATATGAGCAACCGCGCCGGTATCAAATACCCAGGAGCTACTACGAGTACTGGTAAGGTAAACATCAATTACATGTATATCACATATACCTTTGGTGTTGCCGGCCTTCTTGTCCGCTAAGTATTTGGGGCAGTTCCGCTTCCAGTGACCACTTCCCTTGCAATAAAAGCACTCAATCTCAGGCTTGGGTCCATTCCTTGACTTCTTCCCAGTAACTGGCTTACCGGGCGCGGCAACTCCCTTGCCGTCCTTCTTGAAGTTCTTCTTGCCCTTGCCTTTCTTGAACTTAGTGGTTTTATTCACCATCAACACTTGATGTTCCTTTTTGATCTCCACCTCCGCTGATTTCAGCATCGAATATACCTCAGGAATGGTCTTTTCCATCCCCTGCATATTGAAGTTCATCACAAAGCTCTTGTAGCTTGGTGGAAGCGACTGAAGGATTCTGTTAATGACCGCGTCATCCGGGAGATTAACTCCCAGCTGAGACAAGCGGTTGTGTAACCCAGACATTCTGAGTATGTGCTCACTAACAGAACTATTTTCCTCCATTTTACAGCTGAAGAACTTGTCGGATACTTCATATCTCTCGACCCGGGCATGAGCTTGGAAAACCATTTTCAGCTCTTCGAACATCTCATATGCTCCATGTTTCTCAAAACGCTTTTGGAGACCCGGTTCTAAGATGTAAAGCATGCCGCACTGAACGAGGGAGTAATCATCAGCACGTGATTGCCAAGCGTTCATAACGTCTTGGTTCTCTGGGATTGGTGCTTCACCTAGCGGTGCTTCTAGGACATAATCTTTCTTGGCAGCTATGAGGATGATCCTCAGGTTCCGGACCCAGTCCGTATAGTTGCTGCCATCATCTTTCAGCTTGGTTTTCTCTAGGAAGGCGTTGAAGTTGAGGACAACGTGGGCCATTTGATCTACAAGACATATTGTAAAGATTTTAGACTAAGTTCATGATAATTAAGTTCATCTAATCAAATTACTCAATGAACTCCCACTCAGATAGACATCCCTCTAGTCATCTAAGTGAATCATGATCCGAGTTAACTAGGCCGTGTCCGATCATCACGTGAGATGGACTAGTCAAGATCGGTGAACATCTCCATGTTGATCGTATCTTCTATACGACTCATGCTCGACCTTTCGGTCCTCCGTGTTCCGAGGCCATGTCTGTACATGCTAGGCTCGTCAAGTCAACCTAAGTGTATTGCGTGTGTTCCGAGGCCATGTCTATACATGCTAGGCTCGTCAACACCCGTTGTATGCGAACGTTAGAATCTATCACACCCGATCATCACGTGGTGCTTCGAAACAACGAACCTTCGCAACGGTGCACAGTTAGGGAGAACACTTTCTTGAAATTATTATAAGGGATCATCTTACTTACTACCGTCGTTCTAAGCAAATAAGATGCAAAACATGATAAACATCACATGCAATCAAATAGTGACATGATATGGCCAATATCATTTTGCTCCTTTGATCTCCATCTTCGGGGCACCATGATCATCTTCGTCACCGGCATGACACCATGATCTCCATCATCATGATCTCCATCATTGTGTCTTCATGAAGTTGTCACGCCAACGATTACTTCTACTTCTATGGCTAACGCGTTTAGCAATAAAGTAAAGTAATTTACATGGCGTTATTCAATGACACGCAGGTCATACAAAAAATAAAGACAACTCCTATGGCTCCTGCCGGTTGTCATACTCATCGACATGCAAGTCGTGATTCCTATTACAAGAATATGATCAATCTCATACATCACATATATCATTCATCACATCTTCTGGCCATATCACATCACATAGCACATGCTGCAAAAACAAGTTAGACGTCCTCTAATTGTTGTTGCAAGTTTTTACGTGGCTTGTATAGGTTTCTAGCAAGAACGTTTCTTACCTATGTAAAACCACAACGTGATATGTCAATTTCTATTTACCCTTCATAAGGACCCTTTTCATCGAATCCATTCCGACTAAAGTGGGAGAGACAGACACCCGCTAGCCACCTTATGCAACTAGTGCATGTCAGTCGGTGGAACCTGTCTCACGTAAGCTTACGTGTAAGGTCGGTCCGGGCCGCTTCATCCCACAATACCGCCGAAACAAGATAAGACTAGTAGCGGCAAGAAGAATTGGCAACATCTACGCCCACAACTGCTTTGTGTTCTACTCGTGCATAGTAACTACGCATAGGCCTGGCTCATGATGCCACTGTAGGGGATCGTAGCAGAATTTTAAAATTTCCTACGCATCACCAAGATCCATCTATGGAGTATACTAGCAACAAGGGGGAAGGAGTGCATCTACATACCCTTGTAGATCACGAGCGGAAGCGTTCCAATGAACGGGGTTGATGGAGTCGTACTCGCCGTGATCCAAATCACCGATGACCGAGTGCCGAATGGACGGCACCTCCGCGTTCAACACACGTACGGAGCAGCGACGTCTCCTCGTTCTTGATCCAGCAAGGGGGAAGGAGAGGTTGATGGAGATCCAGCAGCACGACGGCGTGGTGATGGAAGTAGCGGGATCTCGGCAGGGCTTCGCCAAGCTTCTGCGAGAGGGAGAGGTGTTGCAGGGGGAGAGGGAGGCGCCAGGGGCTGTGTTGCTGCTGCCCTCCCTCCCCCCACTATTTATAGGCCCCCTGGAGGGGGGCGCCGGCCCTGGAACCCATCTTCATCGGGGGGGGGGGGCGCCGGCCAAGGGGGAAGGGGGGTGGCTTCCCCCCCCCAAGCCAAGTGGGGCGCCCCCACCCCTAGGGTTTCCAACCCTAGGCGCAGGGGGAGGCCCAAGGGGGGGCGCCCCAGCCCATTAAGGGCTGGTTCCCTTCCCACTTCAGCCCATGGGGCCCTCTGGGATAGGTGGCCCCACCCGGTGGACCCCCGGGACCCTTCCGGTGGTCCCGGTACAATACCGATAACCCCCGAAACTTTCCCGGTGGCCGAAACTGGACTTCCTATATATAATTCTTCACCTCCGGACCATTCCGGAACTCCTCGTGACATCCGGGATCTCATCCGGGACTCCGAACAACTTTCGGGTTTCCGCATACTAATATCTCTACAACCCTAGCGTCACCGAACCTTAAGTGTGTAGACACTACGGGTTTGGGAGACATGCAGACATTACCGAGACGCCTCTCCGGTCAATAACCAACAGCGGGATCTGGAAACCCATGTTGGCTCCCACATGTTCCATGATGATCTCATCGGATGAACCATGATGTCGAGGATTCAATCAATCCCGTATACAATTCGCTTTGTCAATCGGTATGCTACTTGCCCGAGATTCGATCGTTGGTATCCCAATACCTTGTTCAATCTCGTTACCGGCAAGTCTCTTCACTCGTACCGTAATGCATGATCCCGTGGCTAACTCCTTAGTCACATTGAGCTCATTATGATGATGCATTACCGAGTGGGCCCAGAGATACCTCTCCGTCATACGGAGTGACAAATCCCAGCCTCGATCCGTGCCAACTCAACAGACACTTTCAGAGATACCCGTAGTGTACCTTTATAGTCACCCAGTTACGTTGTGACGTTTGGCACACCCAAAGCACTCCTACGGTATCCGGGAGTTGCACGATCTCATGGTCTAAGGAAAAGATACTTGACATTGGAAAAGCTCGAGCAAACGAACTACACGATCTTTTATGCTATGCTTAGGATTGGGTCTTGTCCATCACATCATTCTCCTAATGATGTGATCCCGTTATCAATGACATCCAATGTCCATAGTCAGGAAACCATGACTATCTGTTGATCAACGAGCTAGTCAACTAGAGGCTTACTAGGGACACGTTGTGGTCTATATATTCACACATGTATTACGATTTCCGGATAACACAATTATAGCATGAACAATAGACAATTATCATGAACAAAGAAATATAATAATAACCATTTATTATTGCCTCTAGGGCATATTTCTAACAAAAGGAACAAATCCTACAGTTTTCCTTTGCTCCATTCCTTTGCACCAAATTCATGAAAAGTAGTACCATAGGAAACTTTCCAATTCCTATGTTTTTCATTCACTTTTCCTTTCAAGCACTGACGATTCTAGTAGGCAGGCTTGAGCAAGGAAAAGCCTACACTAAAAAAATGTTTTGTGCTACTTCTGTTACTTTGGACCCAGGCCACTGCCCTACTAGCTCAGCTCCCAGGGCCATCGAGAAATGCACAACTCAAACGCGTAGAGATAAATAATGATGGCATTCAAGAGAGTCCATCACGGATAGCTAAGTTGCCTGCTACCTCACTGCTTGTCATATAGTAGGATAAATGTAACATCCCAAATTTTCAATTTGGAATGTTATACATAGGTCATTCATGCATATCATATTTTATTGCATTTTCATTTCACGATCCTCGAAAATTCTAAGCAACTCAAGGACCCACGGAGAGAGTTGGGGATTTCACGTTTTCATATTTGAATTTTATCAAATATTGAAATAAGGATCACTTTGGTTTTAATTATTTTTCTCTCCAAAATATTTCGTATTAAAATATATGAGAGGAGATACTATGACTTCTCCAAAATAAATGAAATATTGGAGGGTAAATATTAAAATCAAATAAATAATTTTTATTTGGATTTTATCGCAATTTTATTTGAATTAGGAAAAATATGCGTTTTCCAAAATTGCATTAGAGGCCCAAATAAATGTTCACTTTGTCCGGAATATTATTAGAGGACCGCAAAAATTTATTTCAGGATTTTTGGTGTCCGTTTAGTATTTCTTTTATTTGTTTTTTCGCGTCAGTTTTTTTAAAAGAGCACCGACCTAACGGGCCGTGTTCGACCTGGAAACCTCGCCCGGCCGGCCTTATAAGCCCGCACCTGACCCTGCCAGCCCAGCCAGCCACGCCTCGCAAACCCTAGCCACCGCCGCGCCGCCGCCCCCCGCCTCGCGCCGACACCACCGCCCGCGCCGCCGCCCTGCACCGCTGCCGCCCCGCGACCCCACCGCCACTGCCGACCTCGCCGGAGGTAGCCGCTGCCGCCGCCGTTCGTCGGTTTTCTCAGAAAAATCGTTCGGTTTTTTTAAACCCTAGATCTAATTTTTTTAAATAGATCGGTTTTGTTTCAGTTTTTCTCGGTTCGGTTAAATAGCGGACGCTCGTCCGTAGGTTCGTTTTAACGAACGTTGTTCGTCGGTTAATCGCAGACAATGAACGTTCGTTTGTTAGCCTGTTCGTCAGTTTTTCTTTTTCAGGGTTTTTCCGCGATTATTTTCGATCGCGATTTCTGCCCTAATCTTCGATCTAGTTTATCTTTTAGCTCATTTATCCAAATCAGGTGAAACAAGCGCTTAGATCATCATCTCGAAACCCTCTTTCTGTTCAGCCAACTTGAACAAGATTTTGGTACTGTAAAATCTGACTTTAGTCCAGATTAGTAATCGGATCTTGTTTCTTTCGTCGTTTGAGTTTCGTTGCTCCGTTTGATTTGTTTTTTTACAAACCGGAGTTCTTCAGTTGAACTTTCTTGTTAGATCTTCTTATTTGAGTTTTACCCGTGCATCTTTGCTTGATTGCTTATGTATGCTATTGTTTATTTGCAATAGAATTCCCGGAGAGCGAAGCGTGCTACTATGAGTCTCTAGGATTTGCAGATCGTCAGCAAGGCAAGTAACACATTGATCATACTCTTTCATACCCAGTTTTATGCATTAGTTCCAATCCCCAAACACTGCATGATTAGGATGTGATTAACTTGTGGGTATTTGGGAAGTAGCTGATGAGGTAGAACCTATTACCTGTTTCATTATCAAACCCTTGGGAGTTACTTCTACGTTATGCTTATATTGCTATGCTATGCTCGTAGACGTGGATTGGGTTTGAGTGTATCCATGACAGATGTGAGTTTGTTAATTAATGGTTCAATTTAAGGTGGCAACTTTAATACACATCTGGGTGGATTATTGGTTTTGGGCACCTGGGGTTATACTAGTGTTGTCCTAGGAGATCCCGGGGTTATACTGTGTGATCCTCCTATGGTCCGCCACCCAGGCTCAAAGGGATCATAAGATTATTCATGCTAGAAACTTCTGTGTGCAGCCACAAGCTATTATGGGCTCTAGTATAGTGGAGTAGGTTGCATGACCTCTTCCAGTGGTAGGCTAGCAGATGTAGGGGATGTAGGTTGGTACTGTCTACCAGGGGTTAGAGTTAATGCTTCTGAAAGACTGTGTCTCGGTCATCCGTTTCTCAAACACCATGTAGTGCGAGAAATCCAATGGAGGAGATCGAGTCTTGTGGGGAAAAGTGCGCAAACCTCTGCAGAGTGTATAAACTAATCATGGCTAGCCGTGTCCCCGGTTATGGACAACTTGAGTATCTGGTACTTGAATTATTGATTTGATCTCATCACTCTAAATTAATTGTTGGGTTGTTAATGATTAATTTTAATTGGGATTGAGATGGGGGTACCATTCTCAATGTTTCAACCACCATGATAGTTAAATAAAATTTATTCCTTTGTTGTAGGGAAAAATTGGCTTTTCGCAAAACATTATAACCATAGAGCCTCCACCAGCCATATATGCATGTAGTGATAGCATTTAACTGTTCATTGCTCTACTGTGTTATATTGCCAGCATATTCCATCTGCTGACCCGTTTTCGGGCTGCACCATATCATGTTGCAGACTTTTCAGACAAGGAGTAAGGTGCGCTAGGTCGTTTGTCATGCACTCAGCTATGCCGTTGGAGTTGATGGACTCACTTTATCTTCCAAGCCTTCCACTGTTATCGTATTTAGATGGCCTTAATCCATATTTATTGTAATAAGTTCTCTTTTGAGACATTTGATGTAATAAGTGTCTGATTGTTACTCTGTTATAAATCCTTCGAGTACTGTGTGTGTCAGCATTACCGATCTAGGGATGACACTGAACACAGAGACTTGACCGTCTGAGGTCGGGTCGCTACAAGATGGTATCAGAGCACACGCTGAATGTAGGACACGACCACTAAGATGAGCCATAGGTCACTCTTCTCTACTCATTTCTGACTCCTCTCCATTTTCTACTCTTTAGGATGACGGACTCAAGGAACAAGTTTGCACAACCGGATGAAGACACACCCTTTTGACGACACTTGAAGGAAATCACTAGGTACCTGAACATTGGAATACCAAGCTTCACCGGGACCTACACCGCCACTTTACCAGAAGAAGACCGCTGGATGATTCCAGTTCAAGTTCCAGGAAGGACATTCACGCCAGTCACTGAGCCCATAGAGCTTTCCTTTGATGCCCCAACCCGGGGCCTAGGAAAGAGCATGGCAGCCCACATCGCCGTGGGACGCATTGGCGAAGTTTACCACAAGGATCTCAAGGATACTATCTACCAGATATGTGGGCGCCGAGACGAGCAATGGGAGATAGTTAGCACCAGGAGGGACAGTCCATAGCAGCATACATCCAGGAGCTAAACCAGCACATTCGACGCCAGGAGAACCAGATGTGCGCAAGCATGATAGATTTGAAGAAGGCGATGACTAGGATCACAGAGCTAGAAGAGGAACTCAAGTCTACATGCGATGGATATGAGGAGGAAATGACGATACTCATGGAGAAGAATGATGACCTAACAAGGAAGCTAGGAGTTTTCATGGGAGACCCCGCGCCAGGAAGAGATGACGATCGTCTGATGACATTCGTTCTGAAGACTACATCATCATCGACGACACCGACTCCGAACCTGATGGTAGTGATGATGATTATGAAGACGAAGCTGGAGCAGATATCATGGAGTCTTCCACCGATCAATATTTATAGAATGACCACCATACGATTAGTAGTATTCCCCCATGTATATAGTAGTAGTCTGAGCACTTTTGTAATGATAGTTCTAGAACGATTTTATGCCCTTGCTTGAATTGATTTGGTGTGATATGATTGTGTTTGTCTCATGTGCATATGGGTAGTGCTTTCTCACTAGACCTCATTCTATTCTAATCTCTCCCCTCTAAAACCCAGCAAGATGCCTCCGAGACGTGATAACGGATTTGTCTTCCCACCGGAGATCACCCAGTTGATCCAGCAGCAGAATGCCTTGATGCAGATATTAGTCCAGAACCAAGGCAACAACAACAACAACCCACCACCACCACCTCCAGTTGATAACTTAGCCCATTTTCTGAGGTTGCAGCCGCCGGTGTTTTCTAGTAGCACCGAGCCAATAGTTGCTGATGACTGGCTACGCAAGATTGGAAGGGAGTTGACCACCGCAGGTTGCACAGATGCTGAGAAGGTGTGTTTTTCCGCACACCAATTGGATGGACAAGCAGCTTCATGGTGGGAGAATTACACAGCCACTTTCCCAATAGCCAATATCACTTGGGATCAGTTTCAACAAGCATTTCGCACAGCCCATGTCTCAACTGGAGCTATGAGCATGAAGAAGCGTGAGTTTTGCAACTTGCACCAGGGAAACCGTACTGTGGCTCAGTATGTAGATGAGTTTAGTAAGCTATCTCATTATGCCCCTGATGATGTGGCCATAGATGCCGCGAAGCAAGAGAAGTTTATGGAAGGGCTGAATGATGAGATGAGCATGCAGTTGATGGTGGCAACATTTAACAACTACCAGGAGCTGGTAGACAAGGCTCTTATGATGGAAGGGAAGCAGCAACAGATTGAGAGCCGCAAGAGGAAGTATGGACAAGGAAAGTACAATTCTGAAGCTCAGCAGAAGCCTCGCTTCACCCCGAACTCGGGAGGATTTACCCATAACCATGGAGGCCACACCCACAATGGAGGGAGTTTGCATAACCATAGTTGCCCCAAGAATGGAAATGGGAATGGAGCAGGCAGCAATCAGAACCGCTCTAACCCAGCCACACCCGCCAAGAAGGATCAAAGTCACATTACCTGTTTCAAGTGCGGGAAGACTAGGCACTATGCCAATGATTGTCCGGAATTGAAGAACGGAAATGGCAATGGAAGCGCTGGGAAGAAGCCCAACCATATCAATAGGGGACAAGTGAACCACGTGAACGTGGAGGAGGTTGTAGAGCAGCCTGATGCAGTTATCGGTAAGTTTTTGGTTAAGTCATTTACTGCCCTTGTTTTATTTGATACTGGTGCATCGCATTCATACATTTCAAGGGGATTTGTGGACAAGTTTAAGTTACCCACCTTATCCCTTAGGACACCCTTGCTAGTGAGCTCACCCGATGCAGAGTATATGGCCAGCCGATGGTGTGATCGGTTACCCCTAACCATTGGTAGCCATGTTTTCCCCTCAGACCTAATAATTTTGGAGTCACAAGGATTGGATGTGATACTGGGAATGGATTGGTTATCAAAGTATGGAGGAAACATTGACTGTGCTAGTAGGTCTATTCTACTCACCACCCCGGAGGGAAAAAGGATCAAGTATGTATCTAGGCATGCACCTAGGAGGACTCAAGTAAATTCTCTCATGGGAGTTGTTCAGGAGGAAGTGCCGATAGTGAAGGATTACCCCGATGTATTTCCAGAGGAGTTACCAGGCATGCCGCCAGATCGGGATATTGAGTTTTTGATAGAGCTATTGCCAGGCACCGGACCGATATCGAAGAGACCGTACCGGATGCCCGCGAATGATCTAGAAGAGATCAAGAAGCAGATTAAGGAGTTGTTGGAGAAAGGTTACATCTGACGAAGTTCATCACCAGGGGGAGCCCCAGTGCTCTTGGTTGAGAAGAAGGATGGATCATTGAGGATGGTTGTTGATTATCGTGCGTTGAATGAAGTAACGATTAAGAACAAGTACCCACTGCCGATGATCAATGATTTTTTTGACTAGCTACAAGGAGCTAAAGTGTTTTCGAAGATTGATTTGCGATCAGGATATCACCAGCTGAAGATTTGAGAAAAGGATATACCAGAAACAGCTTTCACCACAAGGCAAGGGTTATATGAGTATACGGTTATGTCATTTGGACTGACTAACGCCCCTGCCTATTTCATGAGTATGATGAACAAGGTGTTCATGGAGTTCTTAGAAAAGTTTGCCGTGGTGTTCATTGATGATATCTTGGTATACTCAAAGAATGAAGAGTAACACAAGGAGCATTTGCGTTTAGTTCTTGAGAAGCTCAGGGAACATCAGTTATATGCCAAGTTCAGCAAATGTGAGTTTTGGTTGAAGGAAGTTGGATTTCTTGGACATGTTATATCCGGAGAAGGTATAGCAGTGGATCCTACCAAGGTTCAGTCAGTTACTGAGTGGTTGGCATCCACCTCAGTTGAAGAGATCCGCAGTTTTCTTGGACTCGCGGGATACTATCGGAGATTTATTGAGAATTTATCCAAGATTGCGAAGCCTATGACGGCATTGTTGAAGAAGGACACCAAGTTCCATTGGACTGAAGAATGTGAAGCAAGTTTCCAGGAGTTGAAGAAACGTTTGACTACAGCCCCAGTGCTGATTCTGCCGGATATACGCAAGGATTTCCAAGTGTATTGTGACGCCTCTCGCTTAGGACTTGGAGGAGTACTTATGTAGGATGGAAGAGTTGTTTCATATGCCTCACGACAGCTTCGACCGCATGAGTTGAATTATGCCACGCATGATTTGGAGTTAGCAGCCATAGTGCATGCGCTCAAGACCTGGAGACATTTTCTTATTGGAAATCGTTGTGATGTGTACACGGATCATAGGAGCTTGAAGTACATTTTCACTCAGAAGGAGCTGAACCTCAGGCAAAGGAGATGGTTGGAACTCATAAAGGATTACGATATGAAGTTGCACTATCATCCAGGAAAGGCCAATGCTGTAGCAAACGCTTTGAGTCGGAAGAGTTATGTCAATACCCTCGTAAGCGGAGGATTGCCAAAGGAGTTGGCAGAAGATCTCAGGGAGCTTCGTTTGGAGATAGTTCCTAAAGGTTTTGTTGCAGCATTGGAGGTTCAGTCAACACTATTGGAAAGGATTCGAGAAGCTCAGAAGGAAGACAAAGAAATTGCTGAAATAAAGGAGAAGATGAGTGAAGGAAAAGCCAAGGGTTTTCGTGAGGATGAGCACGACACCTTGTGGTTTGAGGACCGGGTATATGTGCCCAATAATGCAGAGATCAGGAAGTTAATACTACAGGAAGCTCATGACTCGCCATACTCGATACACCCCGGAAACACCAAGATGTATTTGGATTTGAAGGAGCGTTTCTGGTGGACTGGAATGAAGAAGGATATTGCCGAGTATGTAGCCGTATGTGATGTATGTCAGAGAGTGAAGGCAGAACATCAGAAGCCAGCAGGATTACTGCAGCTATGCCGATACCCGAATGGAAGTGGGACTAGCTTGGCATGGATTTTATCACCGGATTACCCAGGACCCGATCGGGATATGATTCTATCTGGGTAGTAGTGGATCGTTTGACCAAAGTAGCCCACTTTATCCCAGTGAAAACCACTTATACCAGTGCAAAGTTGGCCAAAATATATATGACCAGGATCGTATGTCTGCACGGAGTTCTGAGGACCATCATATCAGATAGAGGAACACAATTTACTTCAAAGTTTTGGCACTAGCTGCACCAGACATTGGGTACCAGACTGGAGTTCAGCATCGCCTTTCACCCGCAGACTGATGGACGGACTGAGAGAGTCAATCAGATTCTAGAGGACATGTTGAGAGCTTGTGCATTAGATTATGGATCTAGTTGGGATGACAACTTGCCCTACGCGGAGTTCTCATACAACAACAACTACCAGGCCAGTTTGAAGATGGCACCGTTCGAAGCCCTGTATGGAAGAAGATGCCGAACACCATTGATGTGGGATGAAGTTGGAGACCGCCAGTTGTTTGGACCGGATTTGATTAAGGAGTCTGAAGAGAAAGTTAAGCTGATTCGAGATAGACTGAAGGTAGCTCAGTCCCGACAGAAGAGTTATGCAGATTCAAAATGCAAGGAGGTAGTCTATGAAATCGGAGACAGAGCATATCTGCGAGTGTCACCTCTGCGAGGAGTTAAACGTTTTGGAGTTAAGGGAAAGTTAGCCTTGAGATTTGTAGGACCGTACCGTATTTTGGAACGCATGGGAGAGGTTGCCTACAAGTTGGAGTTACCCGAAGGACTGTCAGGATTTCATGATGTGTTTCATGTTTCCCAGTTGAAGAAGTGCCATGCAGAGATGGCCGATATTCCTCTGGGAGATACAGTGCCCCTGGAAGCAATTTAGTTGGATAGTGATTTGACATATGAGGACAAACCCATCAAGATTCTCGAATTTGCCAGTCGAGTTACTTGCAGCAAGGTTATCAAGTTTTGCAAAGTTCAGTGGAGCCACTATACCGAGGATGAAGGCACCTGGGAATGAGAGGATGATCTACGCAAGGACCACCCACACCTATTTTCTAGCCAACCCGAATCTCGAGGACGAAATTCATCTTAAGGGGGTAGGTTTGTAACATCCCAAATTTTCAATTTGGAATGTTATACATAGGTCATTCATGCATATCATATTTTATTGCATTTTCATTTCATGATCCTCGAAAATTCTAAGCAACTCAAGGACCCACGGAGAGAGTTGGGGATTTCACGTTTTCAAATTTGAATTTTATCAAATATTGAAATAAGGATCACTTTGGTTTTAATTATTTTTCTCTCCGAAATATTTCGTATTAAAATATATGAGAGGAGATAATATGACTTCTCCAAAATAAATGAAATATTGCAGGGAAAATATTAAAATCAAATAAATAAATTTTATTTGGATTTTATCGCAATTTTATTTGAATTAGGAAAAATATGCGTTTTTCAAAATTGTATTAGAGGCCCAAATAAATGTTCACTTTGTCCGGAATATTACTAGAGGACCGTGAAAATTTATTTCTGGATTTTTGGAGTCCATTTCGTATTTCCTTTATTTGTTTTTCCGCGTCTGATTTTTTAAAAAAGAGCACCGACCTAACGGGTCGTGTTCGACCCGGACACCTCGCCCGACCGGCCTTATAAGCCCGCACCCGACCCCGCCAGCCCAGCCACCCCGCCCGCAAACCCTAGCCACCGCCGCGCCGCCGCCGCCCACGCCGCCGTCCTGCACCGCCGCCGCGCCACCGGAGCCGCATCGCCGCCGCCCCGCGACCCCACCGCCGCCGCCGACCTCGCCGGAGGTAGCCGCCGCCGCTGCCGCCGTTCGTCGGTTTTCTCAAAAAAAAAACCGTTCGTTTTTTAAACCCTAGATCTAGTTTTTTTAAATAGATCGGTTTTGTTTCGGTTTTTCTCGATTCGGTTAAATAGCGGACGCTCGTCCGTACGATCGTTTTAACGAACGTTGTTCGTCGGTTAATCGCAGACAGCGAACGTTCGTTCGTTAGCCTGTTCGTCAGTTTTTCTTTTCCAGGGGTTTTCCGCGATTATTTTCGATCGCGATTTCCGCCCTAATCTTCGATCTAGTTTATCTTTTCGCTCGTTTATTCAAATTAGGTGAAACAAGCGCCTAGATCTTCGTCTCGAAACCCTCTTTCTGTTTAGCCAACTTGAACAAGATTTTCGTACTCTAAAATTTGACTTTAGTCTAGATTAGTAATCGGATCTTGTTTCTTTCGTCGTTTGAGTTTCGTTGCTCCGTTTGATTTGATTATTTTTGCAAACCGGAGTTCTTCAGTTGAACTTTCTGGTTAGATATTCTTATTTGAGTTTTACCCATGCATCTTTGCTTGATTGCTTATGTATGCTATTGTTTGTTTGCGATAGAATTCCCGGAGTGCGAAGCGTGCTACTACGAGTCTCTAGGATTTGCAGATCGTCAGCAAGGCAAGTAACACATTGATCATACTCTTTCATACCCAGTTTTATGCATTAGTTCCAATCCCCAAACACTGCATGATTAGGATGTGATTAACTTGTGGGTATTTGGGAAGTAGCTGATGAGGTAGAACCTATTACCTGTTTCATTATCAAACCCTTGGGAGTTACTTCTACGTTATGCTTATATTGCTATGCTATTCTCGTAGACGTGGATTGGGTTTGAGTGTATCCATGACAGATGTGAGTTTGTTAATTAATGGTTCAATTTAAGGTGGCAACTTTAATACACATCTGGGTGGATTGTTGGTTTTGGGCACCTGGGGTTATACCAGTGTTGTCCTAGGAGATTCCGGGGTTATACCGTGTGATCCTCCTATGGTCTGCCACCCAGGCTCAAAGGGATCATAAGATTATTCATGCTAGAAACTTCCGTGTGCAGCCACAAGCTATTATGGGCTCTAGCATAGTTGAGTAGGTTGCATGACCTCTTCTAGTGGTAGGATAGCAGATGTAGGGGATGTAGGTTGGTACTGTCGACCCGGGGTCAGAGTTAATGCTTCTGAAAGACTGTGTCTCGGTCATCCATTTCTCAAACACCATGTAGTGCGAGAAATCCGACGGAGGAGATCAAGTCTTGTGGGGAAAAGTGCGCAAACCTCTGTAGAGTGTATAAACTAATCATGGTTAGCCGTGTCCCCGGTTATGGACAACTTGAGTATCTGGTACTTGAATTATTGATTTGATCTCATCACTCTAAATTAATTTTTGGGTTGTTAATGATTAATTTTAATTGGGATTGAGATGGGGCTACCATTCTCAATGTTTCAACCACCATGATAGTTAAATAAAATTTATTCCTTTGTTGTAGGGAAAATTGGCTTTTCGCCAAACATTATAACCATAGAGCCTCCACCAGCCATATATGCATGTAGTGATAGCATTTAACTGTTCATTGCTCTACTGTGTTATATTGCCGGCATATTCCATGTGCTGAGCCATTTTTGGGCTGCAACATATCATGTTGCAGACTTTTCAAACGAGGAGTAAGGTGCGCTAGGTCGTTTGTCATGCACTCAGCTATGCCGTTGGAGTTGATGGACTCACTTTATCTTCCAAGCCTTCTGCTGTTATCGTACTTAGATGGCCTTAAGCTATATTTATTGTAATAAGTTCTCTTTTGAGACATTCGATGTAATAAGTGTGTGATTGCTACTCTATTATAAATCCTTCGAGTACTGTGTGTGTCAGCATTACCGATCCAGGGATGACACTGAACACAAAGACTTGACCGTCTGAGGTCGGGTCGCTACAATAAAATAATCGTATTTCCCGTTACTCTGTGTGCTCAGTGGACAATATATATAACATGTAGAGTAAAAAAGAGATGCAACAAGTGTACAACCTCTTTGGTGAAGCCATGTCGATCTCAGCGTGATTGGGTTGGCTGGTGAGGATGCTCCGGCTGACTTGGCTGTCGGAGGAGGGGAAGAAGATCTTAGGCGTCTGGAGATGGAGCCCGAGGTACTGCTCCACTGTGATGGAGGGTTTCGTCGTTGGAGCAGCTCCGGTGAGTTGTATGACGCCGAGGCTGAAGCAGGACAAGAGAGACAATGTTAACCTGAGTGGAATTCTGATAGCATCTCCAATAGATGACGTAAAATACATAACCACAAAGTGCTAGATGTAAAATACATCAGCCGCTCATCTCTGAACTTAACTATCGAAACTAAATTTAACTGTCGAAACTGAACTTAACTGTCGAAACTGAATTTTGCTGTCGAAACTGAATTTTATTGTCGAAACTGAACGCACTAGAGGTGAGGCTACACGTCAGTCAACTGACTTTTTCATCTCTGGTCAGTTGATTTTGCAGCCGTTGGATACGAAATCAAGGGCCTGCAGTTCATCTTCAACCTGCACCCCCCTGAGCCTCCAGCCACCACCGGCCAATCAGCCGCCCCCCGCCGCCCACGGCCGGCGGTGCACCGCCCCGCCTGCCCCGAAAACACTCCCCACCGCCGCCCCAGCCATCCCTCTAGCCCCCCTCCCCCGTGCCGAGCGTTTTCTCTGGCGATCCCCACGCCACTGCCCCACCACCGCCGGTGACCACCGCCCCGACCCTGAACCCTAAGATAGATAGTGGGGTACCTCTTCGGCGAGCCCCCCTCCCCGCTGCGGCTGGTTCTTCCTTAACTCCGGCGAGCCCCCCCACCCCCTGAAAATCGACTGACCCAAAAGTCGATTCAGTCGACTGAAGTGTAGCTAAATCGGAGCAGCATCGCAAGCAAGAGCAAGAGCAGACCAGGCAGGGGACCGAGAGCAAGAGCAGAGCAGCAACGCAAGTGAGAGCTAAAGCAGCAGCAGCTCCTACTAATGTGGACGTCACCGCCGAGGGAGCGACGCCGTGGAGGAAGTGGCCGGCGACGCCGCCGTGGATGGAGTCGCGCTGTGTCGGCTCGGGACCGAGCGCCGGCAGCACCGTGAGATTGAATCAAGAAAAAATGCGGCGATTAGTGTACAACCTCTTTGGTGGCGCCGATTAGGCCGCAGCTTCATCCGAGGAAACGGTGATGATGATGTTCTTCCGGTGGTGCAGGTGAAGACGGCAGTGTGGGAATGGAGGTGGCGCGAAAGACGAGGGGAACGTCGGGGCAACTCCTTGGAGGTGGAGGACGGGGTGGCTGAACCGGCGGGACGACCAGATCGACAACGGATCCTCATCCGTTACGGTGGATGAGGGACGTCGAGGTGTTGCTGTGGACGACGTCGTCGGTGAAGAGGCTCCGGCTAGGTGGCGGACGGAGGAGGGTGTGGGGCTTCGCGGGTTTTCCCGGCCTCGGTGTACGAATGGGTGGGCGGATGGGATGGGAGTGGGGAACCATGGCTTAGGGACGCGCTTGTCCGAAATGTGGGGTAAGTTACAAAAGTACCCCACCGATTTGAGGCGGTTCTTTCGGTTCAGGGGTATCACGGGCATTTCGCGTGTCGGGATTTCACAGGAGGTGGGAGTTTTCGCGCGCGTTGTAATTTTGGAATAGCAAGGCGCGGGTTGAGATGGAGGGTGTTGTCGGAGCACAACGAGACAAAGATATATCTTAAATATTTCGGGCTAACAAGGCGCGGGTTGAAATTTCCGGACAAGCCTAACGTGTACTATACCAAATCAATTCGCACTACAAATGTCATTCAAAACTTTGAATTCATGTTATGTTCAATTAAAATATTTCACTACGTGTATAATGCATGCAACCTACTACTCAAATGAACGTTTTAGTGCATTCCAAACGTATATACTACCGCTTCAGTATGAACTAAATTTAAATTCGTTTCTCTATTTGAATAAGATCTACAATAATGATTGCTGTGAAGTCAAAGCATTTGAATTCGTTTCTCTGTTTTAATAAGATCTACAATCATCATTATTGTCAAGTTAAACCATCGTTTGTGTATTATCTTCACAGCACACCACATGATTAGTCTCGAGTTACATATGAACTATGTGTACTATATGAACTCGAACTCAATTTTTTGAATCCACTTTATGTTGATTTCAAATCACAGTACATTTCAAGCTCTAGCTAAATCTTCATAATCTAAACCATGTCTCATATGTATAATGTGTTTATCACATTATGTATGGTGCCCCGCCCCCTACGCCTACAAGTATTTAGATGTGAGTTGCAAACACCACACATTACCACAAATTCAAATAAAATGTGAGAATGTTCGATATATAGTATTGTTTAGATTGTTCGATATTTAGTTGTAAGCTACAAACGCCACACATTATCACAAATTCAAATAAAATGTGAGATTGTTCGATGTATAGTATGGTTTAGATTGTTCGACATTTAGCTATGAGTTGCAAACGCCATGCATTATCACATTATGGTATAACATGTGCAAAACCACAACACGCGTATCACTGCTATATTCATGCATGCATATGTTTAAAACACTATGATCTCCTATTCAAATATATGAATCCACTTTCATATCAAATTATGATCTTTGTTAGTCTCTTACACCCACACAATCCTCTAACCTTTGTAGCTACCACTAACTTTCTCTCGTGCATGCACACGCCCTCCTCGCCCTCCCCCTCCCTCAGCATTCTATCCATCGCGCACATTCATTTTTTTCTTTAGGTTGTTCTCCCATAGTCTCCACAACTCCTTTCCGACACACACTGATCGATAAACCTCTCCAGCGATGTCTGCCTACAACATACACACGCACCTTCAATCTCCTCCTTTATGTGTCCTTGCCTCGTGTCTCTCATACGGTCCCACGCACGTGTAAACTCTCGCCCCTCTTTTCATCGATCTCAGAACCGCACACTCCTCCCCCTATCTAGCTAGTAGCTGGGCCTCTCGCACCACCTCCTAGCTCCATTCTCTCTGTCTATCTGTCTCGCCGGGCCTTATTTGCCTCTAACAAATGGACGTACACCGACCGATCTCCCGCTATACATATAGCTAGCTAGGTCCTTATAACTCGTTTTTCCCCACGCGTCGATCGATCTACCTCATTAGTTATGTCTCTCCCTTCCTCCGACAAACAACAATTGATCTACCGATCTAGTTAGGTTTGCTTACCAAACACATGGTTCCCCTTCATCATCCATGGATGCCTCCCGACAGATCTATCACGCACAGGCACACACAGAAACACATCCCCACTCTTATTGATAATATTGCAGTTCCACCCTCGGTTTGTCTAGTAGGCCTCTCCCACCATCTTCGAGAAGCAACTCCATCACCCATCCAGCACTCTACCCCTCTCCCTCCCTCTCTCTCCTCTCTCTCTCTCTCTGTCCCATCCTATTTCCCGTCCTTCAGTTATGTATGGATGTCGACCGATCTCCCTCAAGACATAGCTGGGTCTCTCCTTCTCAACACATATACGAGTCGTTCTACCTCTATAGTTAGGCCTCTGCCTACCCCTCCCCCCACCCCCTCCCACACACACACACACCGATACATCGAGCGCTCTAGTCATGTCTCCCTGCCACACACAAACTTGACATGTGCCCTCTGATGTTCCGGTAGGTCAGTCGCCCTATACCTTTGACTTGCACACATACACAATTTCGATGGCTCTCTTCATCGATCTCGCACCCACCCACTTGATCCTCTCTTCGACTCTATCGATAGCTATGACCCCTCCCTCTCTTCTCGTGGATCGCCCGACCCTCTATATATGATATGGATAAGCCTCCATTTCACACACATTGCATGCAAAATTTTGTTTGAGATGTCATCGACACATATTCCCACAAATACATTCACGAAATCAGCCTCCCCCCAAAACAAAAAACACTCATGAACGCACAAGCCATTTGTCTAGGTTTGTATCTCTCACACACACCCACGTAGGTGGGGGACGTGCACGAAGAGAAGAGGTGCACGCACGGTGCACGTACTCCCGTCTCTTTCCCAACCACACCGGTGCGGGTACACGGTGGAGCTCATTTCTGTACGAAAAGGCAACCCATGTGGTAATTTGACACGTGTACTGGTTGTCCACTTGATGGAGGGAGTATTGTCTACCATGGGTGAACAAACAAATTGCGACTTGACGCGTTATGTTAAAAAAGAGGCAAACCATGTGGGGCCTACCTTAGAGGCAAGGCTCTATACACTGGAGTACTTTTGATGTGTCCCGTCAACTCGCAGAACGAGGAGAAGCTTGCTTAGTACGTCGTATCCCTCGCCCACGGGCGCGGTGGCTCGCAGGATGAGGTGAAGCTTGCTTACTAGTAGTAGTACTGTACGCTTTACGCCCGCTCCCTCGCCCACGCGCGCGGTGGCTCGCAGGACGAGGAGAAAATTTTACTACTCCCTCTGTTTACTCCTCGTCCCTACTACCTTGCTTAGAGAGATTATCATATTGTTTGGAATATATATGTCCTTTAGTAGATTTCAATATGAACTACTAGTACATACTCCAAACACTGATGTATATAGACATATTTTAGAGTGTAGATTCACTCATTTTGCTCCGTATGTAGTCCATATTGAGGCCCTGTTTGGTTCATAAGTCCTAGGACTTTTTCTAGTCCCAACTAAAAAGTCCCTACTCCTTAAAAAGTCCCTCCCTGTTTGTTTTCAGGGACTAAAAAGTCCCTAGTCCCTCCCTAGAGGTTATTGAATGACCATGTTACCCCCAGTATACAGAAAAATAACAACCAAACAACACCATGGGGCGGCGGGGCAATGGGTGCAGGGAGGGGCATTGTTGGAAAAGTCCCAAAAAAGACTCTCCTTGAGAGTCTTCTTCATTAAGTCCCAAAAAGCAAGTTTTAGTCCCTAGTAGTCCCTCATGTTTGGTTAAAAAGTCTCTAAGAGGGACTTTTTCTAGTCCCTACACTAAAAAGTCCCTGGAAACAAACACCCCCTGCATAAAGTTGAGACACTTATTTTGGAACGGAGGGAGTACATATTTGCTATGATCTTTTTGAGGAACCGATATTTGCTATGATTTGTCAATCATTGAGATGCAATAGCATGCATGTTAGTCTCCTTTGTATTTGATGAAATGTTGCAACGGGCAACCTTGGATGCAAGATACATGTAACAGAAGCTGGAAGCTTCATAGCATTGTACTATCTCGCTGATAAATTACAGTACGTACTATACTACTACTTCCTCCGTTCCTAAATATAAGTCTTTGTAGAGATTTCACCATGAACCACATACGGATGTATATAGATGCATTTTAAGTGTAGATTCATTCATTTTGTTCCGTATGTAGTCCACCTAGTGGAATCTCTACAAAGACTTATATTTAGGAACGGAGGGAGTACTATGTAAAGAGTTAGGTGTCGCACGGTGTCCAGAAAATATGGTGATAGTGTGAGGTGGGCCATGTAATCACTGAGCCTGCGTGTTTTCACTGCTCTTGCACTCCTCCGCCGTAAGAATGGAGAAAATTGTAATCTAATAGTACCTCCTTTCGCCGAAAGCGTGGGACATCCAGCAGTCCTACCACCTTAGTAATAATGACCAATGAGCCGTCAAATCACATAGACCCAGCAGTAAGTTGGACGAACGAAGCAACCATCACTCTTGAATCCGCTTCTCCCTTCAATGCAGGTGCCAGTGAGAGGTCGCGTCCGCTCTGTTCGGGCATGAATGCGGCACCGATTCTTCGGAGCGGCGCTGACCGTTTCGGGCGGGAAGCGCGCAGGCGATGGAGGGGCTTTGGGTGGGCCAGGCTGGTCAGGAGCAGGCGTGGCAGCTATCCACCTGTCCCTACCGGACGCCCGGAAACGAGAGATGCACCAACTCTCGCGGCTAAAATTGTACACTACACACCATCTCTTTGTAGGAGTAGGTTGATCTTTCGCTCTCTATAACACACACATGTTGTTAAACACACACACACACACACACGCACACGCACACATAGGTTCATAGAATAGGAAAATCGTGCGAGTGTGAAGCCACAGGAAGTGAGATACAAATGGAGTACGTACAAGAAGAGAAGAGGTGACGAATATTCCATCAAACCTGGACTGAGGAGTAGTACTCCCTCCGTCTAGGTGTTAAGTCATCTTACGGAAATCAGATATTCCCAAAATGTTTAGGCGTCGTCCATTAACTTCGCATCTCAATCCCCTCCTGGCCTCGTTGCTAGCAAGCGTTGTTACTTAGGGAGCGTTTGGATCCTTAGCAAGAACAGCTTATAGCATAGCCGGGCAAGGTTAGGCGTCTGGAACTGTTAAAATATGTTAGCTTTTGTGGGCCAGCTAGCTTGGGTGGGCTAGAAGAACCTTGCTAGCTCGGGAGAGCCAGATCGGCTCGCTTCCGACGGCAAACTTCGCGTAGTAGTAACATAGACTAGTAACATATGCATGTTACTAGTCCAGGTTACTCACCACTATGACCAGCCTAAGCAATGTAACCAAACGCTCCTTACTCTGCCTTGTTATCTCCCCCAGAAACCCAATGCATGGAGCGCAACTACGCGTTGATGAGTCAAGAAATCAAAGTCGGCTTGCATGCGAGTTAATACGTGGCCCTGCATGGTAGCTAAAACGACATCTCTTAGTTGTTTGGATTAATTGTTGCGTTTAGAGACAGAAATCAGGGCTTTGATTGGAGGAATGACCGGTCAAGTTTCTCCTTCTCCAATCTGCTTGCACCTTGGTCCCGCTGCACCTTCTAACGTGACTTATTACACCTAGACAGAGGGAGTCGTACCAGATACGGTGGCACACTGACTTAGGTCGAATACAAGCGCCCAAAACTGTGTGCATGTTATAATAAGGATTCAGTTAAAATAGTACGTGACCGAACAGAGGGATCAATTGGACAGTGTTCCCGAGCAGTAGCGAGATGTGTGAGGTAAGATACACCACTGGCGCTTTTAATTTTTCTTATTAATTTGTTTGTTTCACCCTCTGACTGGTGGGACCCAACGTACTACGTGGAGAGAGGTAAGGTGACTAAGGCTGCATTATTTCTGCACCACTATGGATAGTCTTACCACCAAAGCCACATGACACGATTATGATTTAAATCCCAATGACTCCCACACAAAAAAAACGGCATGCTTGTCACACGAATGCAGGAATGTATAAAAGGTTATTTTCCTCTCGTTGAACATAACGGGAGGGTTGTGTAGCTGGTTAGCCTGTTCGCTCATCAAACTTGAGGTCTCGGGTTCGATAACTACACTTGAGCATAATTCGTGCCAGGAGGATTCTTTGACTGGTCAAAATGGATGGATACGGAGCTATACGATCAACTGCAGCCTCGGCGCTTATTTTCTAGGGTTTGCACTCTTCACACTCTCTCCAGTATATATATATATATATACACGTTGGAGCCTCAGCGCTCGTAGTTGCTCTCTTTACACTCTCTCACCCTCTCCAGATCTAAACAAGACTTCATTGGCCTCTCTCTCTCCCCTCACTGCTGGTCTGCTTGTAGTTGCTCTCTTCACACTCTCTCACCCTCTCCAGATCTAAACAAGACTTCATTGGTCTCTCTCTCTCCCCTCACTACTGGTCAAAGAGCCAGCAGGATCTGTCCGCAAGGGAGGGAAGGAGGCTTAACGCTGTCACCGTCGGCGAGGGAGGGAATCCACTACCGGCGCAGCTATTCACTTTCACCCAGCGGTGGTGTGGGAGGGCCTCCGACCCCTTCTTCTTCGCCGCCGTACATAGTGTGGGCCGAACGGCCTCCGGTCGCCCACCGAACCACACCCCAAGAACCTTAAGGTATAATTTACTTATTCCACATGCATTGCTCTAGCTGCATGTGGGCTTTTTCCGCTTCTACACTCGAATCTAGGTGTTGGATCAAACAGGAAAGTAGTGGGGAAAGATGTATACCATGAATCTAGGACGTGGTTCAAAGAGGAAAGGAATGGGGAAAGTAGTGGGAAAAGTTGTATAGCATGAATCTAGGACGTGGTTCAAAAAGGAAAGGAAGGGGGGAAGTAGTGGGGAAAGTTGTATCGCATGAATCTAAGACGTGGTTCAAAGAGGAAAGGGATGGGGGAAAGTAGTGGGGAAAGTTGTATAGCATAAATCTAGGACGTGGTTCAAAGAGGAAAGGAAGGGGGAAAGTACTAGTACAGACTGGCTATCCAGCACCTACGTTGGTCGAAAAGGGAAAACAATGACAAACACAGTACGCACATCTGTAATGAACTGATCTTTTGTTTTGGGGGACAAGGCTTAGAGTTTGAGCAGGACTAGATTTGCTGCACTCACATAGGGAAAGGTGTCTAAAGATAGCAAAACTGGGACCAACACAAATATGCTCCTTGGTTGTTTGTTCTTTGTTGCAGCAAACTATGCATCACCCCAGTACATCGGTAGATGCACATGGTGCTGGTGCGTCCACTGTCCCGTGCAACTCTTTAGCTGCTGTTAATCTAGGGCCCTGATTGGTTAAAAACTCCCTAGTACCTACCTGCTTGGTTCCAGGGACTAAACATGGACTAGAGGTTATTAAATGACATGCTAAAAGACCATGTTACCCCTAGTAATGAACTAATAATAGAGACAAGGTGCGATGCGTGGCAGGGGCAACTGTTGGAAGAAGTCCCAAAAATACTCTCCCTCGGGGTCTTCTTTCTTTAGTCCCAAATGCCCACTTTTAGTCCCTAAAAGTCCCTCCTGTTTGGTTTAGATGGGACTGCCACGGAGTTTTTTTAGTCCCTCCACCAAAATGTCCCTGTAAACAAACACCCTCTAATAATGCCGCTGGAAAATTGATGCAATGCCACAGTTAAAAGCAAATTACATGTTTAACGAATTGTATTGTTAATATAATCTCTCTGTTAATATTAATCAATGCCACCGTTCGAGAAATGCTACTGTCTTGCTTTCTTTCCCATTTAGATAAGGTAGATGCTTCTTTTTGTTGGCTTCTGTGTCATCCACCGTTATTGACCACTAGCTGTTTCCTTTGCACCTCTGTGTAAATAGGGTTATCTACTTCACCTCGTTGCCATTGTGACCTTTTGTTGCACTGCACAAAACGCTTTTGTTTTAAGAGTGTTTTGTGCAGTTCAACCAAAATGTCACACCGACAATGTTGCTTGATTGCTTGATCTTAGTGGAACTGCACAAGAGGAGATCTTACTTCCTATCCGTGTTGGCACATTTGGTTCAGATCTTCTTCTTGTGAGTTGTTTGAATTTTGCATCATGAGAGGTCAGTACTAGCCTTCTTTCACATGATTCTGCAGTGTGCTTTCATATGTTGTGCTACTTGTACGGTAATGTTGCTTGATTTTAGTGAACTACACAAATGGAGACAAGACTTCCAATCTGTATGTGCACCGTAATATCCCATTGAGGTAAGATAAGGATATTTCACAACTGTTGGCCTGTATTTTGCCACTTTCATCAGAAAATTAATGTCATTGTTTAGTGATATACTTGTGCAACCTAATTGACATGCCAAATCTTACATTGAAGGCGAAGCTTGTCTGTTATTGAACCAAGTGATGAAGGGGAACAACAAGCGGAAGAAAAACAAAAATCAACTCCCGGTGCTGTAATGAAGCACTGGAACTGTGATGACACAAGTAATGATATAGTTTTGCATCTTAATTTATTACTATGGCTGGAACGAGCAACTGTTTTGCCACTGATTTGATGCCACTCTTAATGTAATACGTAATTATCTCTACTTGTGCAAACAGGGATCTTCTTTGAAGATACCATATATTTTAGTGGAACTGCACAAGAAGATGTTGGAAACAATAAACTAATCGTGGAGTATATAGTAAGCATGGCCACCACAGTAGATAGAAAAAAGATGGTTCCGGAGAAGTGCTTCATCTGTATGCTCTACACAATAAGCCTCCTGACAAAGGTTGGTACTCGCACACTGATTTCATTCATATGATTGAGCTTTGTGATCTCTATTGGTGTTGTGCTACTATTTATATATTGTCATGAAAAAGTGGTATTATCCTTGAGAAGTGCTTCATCTGTGCTGTTTTAATTATTTCCTTTCCTTTTTTCGAGCAAACAGGGATGCTAGCATTTAGTTGTCCTCTTGTCTTTGCACAACAGGATCATCCTCCTCTGAAGAAGAATACGGAGTACGTGAAGTGACTAGTTCCGACTATGCCAGGATGAAGAAGCCCTGTCTATCTTCTCATCAGAAGGAGCAGTTGAAGGATGGTTACATTACTCCCAACAAGACCAAACTAACTTCAGCTCAGAAGGACTGACAAATCTCCATTTTCTTGCTGTGATGCGCGAGTACAATGTTGTTCTAGGATTCTTTCCGGTGAGTTCCATTTTTCTAAAAGTGTGCTCTACATGGACCATGTAGGTGCCTGTTTAAACTGTCAATTCATAGTATAGTTTGCTTTATACTAATCACTTTTTTTGTATTTGTGCAAACTGGGGTGCTCAGCTTGATTTCAATGGGAACTACACAAAATGTTCATGAATACATCGAATCATTCATTTCCACCACAAGAAAGGAGGTGCTGATAAGTTCAAGGCGTTGCAACATATAAGGGCGAAATCATACAAGCTACGCACGAATTTGGTTGATTTTGGTGGAATAGCACAAAAATAACAACTGGTTTATTTAGCACGAGGTGCCATGTCAATGTCCGAATTGATGGCAAACCCTACCCATTCCACAATTGTAGGCATTTGATATTTTGTAATGGGACAACCTTGTCAAATTTTGCTCATTAATTTTAGCAAGAAGACATGCGTTTTATATTTTCGAATGGGACGCCCTTTGCTGTCAGCAGCGTCGATCCAGTTTTTCTTTATTCTTTAGTTGTGAAGTAAATATTGGCTCTGACATGTGAATCGCTGAGATGCATAATCATCGATTGTTTTGAATGTTCTCTATGAATTGCCAGGCCTGTGTGTTTGATTGCAATGTACAGGAACGCTAAAAAGCTGCTCAAACTCTTTGTAATCCTTCTGTTCCTTTTTACTTCGCACATTGTGAAAGTGCATACTTTTTCTATAAGATTGGTCAAAGTAGAGATACTTTGACTGCAGACAAAACTTTTATGCACACTAGAAAGGACCGGAGGGAGTAGTACGTATTGTTTTGCATGTTCATCCAATGCCAGTGATACAAGAATTCAAACTAATCGAAATAAATTCATTCATACACGGTCGGATTTCATATAAACATGCCAGATTTCATTACATTTCATACATTCTTCAACTAAAAAGGGGTGCGCTGGAGGTATAATTAATTAATCGAAGCTACCCACCTGTGTCCGGCTGAGCCGAACAGAAGCTTCAGTGACTTAACTGTAGGTGCAGTTGCGTAACTGACATGTGGCCCAGATGCCTGTTGGGCCCACGTGTCAGTCAGCCAACTGCACCAGCAGTTAAGTAGAAGCAGCGTCCTTCTCCAACATAGCTCTCTGACTCCACGTCGCTGCCAAGAAGCTAACCGGCCGTCAGTGGTCAACCCGCCTAGCTTGGCTTCAACCGGAGGGTAGCAGCGGTGGCCTTACTTGGACCCAAGCGGCGGCGACCTACCGTGTTCTACTCTTCCTTGTTTTCTGTGTGGCGCGGCCTCATTGGCAGTGGGGCGGGGCCTCGGCGGAACCGGCGATGTCCTCTGTCTCGTTGCCGGCGGGCGGCGCCTCGACGGAGCGGGGGAAATCCTCCCCCTCGTTGCCGGCAGGGTGGGGCCCCGGCAGAGCCGGTGGTGTCGTCTGCCTCGTTGTTGGCGCCGTGGGGCCTCGGCGGAGCAGGGCCTCATCGACGCCAGCGGAGCAGGGACTCGTCAGAGCCGGCATTTTCCTCTGCCTCGTCCTCGGTCTAGCCAAACAGCACCTCGCCCGCTTCATCGCCCTCTTTGTAGGCGGCCACAGCCTCCGCCACCCGCATGCGGTACCGCCAGCGCTCGAGGCGGCCCTCGCGGGCGGAGCGGTATGATTCGAGCAGCGCCTCCCGTTCCGCCCGCTCCGTGGCGATCAACTCCTCCGCCTGCAGGTGCTCCTGGAGGAGATGGTGGTTGTAGGTGGCGTCGGCATGCGCCTCCCGGAATTGCTCCTCACGCTTCTGCCTCACCGTGTCCATATATTGGGCATGGGCCTCGCCGATTGTCATGGTGCAATGCACCGGCGAGGATACGCGCGGAGGAGGGGGTTGGCGTCGGATCATCGACTACCATGTTCTCCATTGGGACATCGTCGTCCTTCGGTTACCAGCCGGCCAGCCAGTCGGCAGTAATGGCTGCCATCTCCTTGTGGTCTGTCGTACGCCCGTCCCGAAGAGCGCTGGAGCGCGAGGAAGCCATGGTGGGTAGTAGTGGTGTGGACAGGAGAAAGGGAACGGATGCGGATGACTGCGGCCATGGCCGGCGCAGCAGTTTATATAGCAATGGTGGGCGGCGGAGGGACGGGCGTGTGGCACCGGAGTAGCCGCCTCGGTAACCACGTATCATTAATGTGGGCGGCAGAAGGACAGACGGACGACACTTGTGTCATTTGAAGGCGGAGCAATCGCCTGCACCGGAAAGCGGGGCGGGCGGCGCTGACCGTTTCGGGCGGAAAGCGCGCGCGGGCGAGGGAGGCGGTCTGGGTGGGCCAGGGCAGCCAGACTCGTGCTTGGCAGTGGGTCGGTCCAGCAGCCGGTAGTAGAGGCACGCACGTGTCGTAGTAGAGGTGCGCACATAGCATGTACACGTACGTACAACGGCCAGTGTGCAAGAAACAAAATACGGCCACGTACGTACATACGGGTGGGGTCTCGAACGCCTACTCGCGCATATGTACGACCAGGGCTCGTGGACATGGCTGGGTCGGAACGAAGAGACTGCGTCGTCGTCGTGTTCATGGGGAGGCAACGGAATGCGTCGTGTTCATCGGGAGGCAACGGAACGCGTGGGAGCCAACCGGCTTGGACGGAACAGCCGATGGAAACGAGGCCTGGCGTACCGCAGAACGGAGGAAACGGCCTTGTGTTCGACCGGCCACGGTCGAAACGGGATCCTGTTCATCGGGAGGGGTCTGGCGTATCGCAAAACGGAGGAAACTGACTTGTGTTGGACCTCCTACGGTTGAAACGGGGTCATGTTGATCGGGAGGGGTGTGGCGTACCGCAAAACGGAGGAAACGGACTTGTGTTGGAGCGCTACGGTCAAAACGGGGGTCCTGTTCATCGGGAGGGGTGTGGCATACCGCAAAACGGGACTCCATGGGATACTGTTCATCTCCACCGTCGACTCCCTCTAGCCTCTACGGGCTACTGTTCATCCACCGTCGACCTCCTCCAGCCTCCACCTACGACTGTTCATCTACGGGCTCCTATTCATCCAGCCTCCACCGCGCGCTACTCCACCGGCTACAGTTCAACCAGCCCTCTCCACGGGCTCCTGTTCAACCACCCCTCCACGGGCTACTGTTCATCCAGCCCTTCACCGTGTACTATTCATCCAGCCCTCCACGGGATCGTCCTGTTCATCCAGCCCTCCACGGGGTCCTGTTCATCCAGCCCCAACCGGCTCGATCGATCGGGGTCTTGTTCATCCAGAGGCAACACCATGGGGTCCTGTTCATCCACCCCCACCGGGAACTATTCATCCAAACCCCCCAGCAGCGCTCACTATTCATCCAGAGGCAGCATCGATCGGCTTCAGTTAGCAGCAGTAGCGAAGGAATCGCTCGATCGGGTTTAGTAACGTAGCTAGTGCAATCGCTCGGGTTCAGTTAGAGCCCAACGCCTCGCTCGGGTTCAGTTAGAGCCCAACACCTCACACATACGCGCGTACGTGTACGAGAGAAACACGCATCGCTCGGCCCCGACCACCCACCGTAACCGGGAACACCCCGATATTTTCCTCGCCCTCGCTTCTACCACGGTTTTTTCCATCATGGACGGCCCAAAGAATGTCATGCAGCTGCGTCTCCGGCCCGCCCAGGACGAAATGCCCATTTTCTGTCATGATTTTTTGTCATAGAAGTAGGAGCCCACCACATCTATGATGATACCGGGTTTTGTCACAATTATCGTCATAGAAGTGTCATAACTATGACAGAAAAAAATTTCGTTCGGCCCAAAATGTCACGGATGTGTCTTTTTTTGTAGTGTCACTATCTCCAAGTTACTAGAACTTCATGATGAACTATAATATGCAAGGGATGACGAAAGTAATTCCCGAGCTCTTCGCGATGCTGAAATCCATGAAGGTAGAAATCAAGAAAGAGCATCAAGTGTTGATGGGTAACAAGACCACTAGTTTCAAGAAAAGGGCCAAGGGATAGAAGGGGAACTTCAAGAAGAACGACAAGCAAGTTGCTGCTCAAGTGAAGAAGCCCAAGTCTGGACCTAAGCCTGAAACTGAGTGCTTCTACTGCAAAGGAAATGGTCACTGCAAGTGGAACTGCCCTAGATACTTGGCGGATAAGAAGGATGGCAAAGTGAACAAAGGTATATTTGATATACATGTTATTGATGTGTACTTTACTAGTGTTCATAGTAACCCCTGGGTATTTGATACTGGCTCAGTTGCTATGATTAGTAACTCGAAACAGGAGTTACAAATTGAACAAAGACTAGTTGAGGGCAAGGTGACGATGTGTGTTGGAAGTGATTCCAAGATTGATAAGATCACCATCGCACACTCCCTTTACCTTCGGGATTAGTGTTGAACCTAAAATAAATGTTATTTGGTGTTTGCGTTGAGCATAATATGATTGGATCATGTTTATTGCAATACGGTTATTCATTTAAGTCAAAGAATAATTGTTATTCTGTTTACATGAATAAAACCTTCTGTGGTCATACACCCAAGGTGAATGGTTTATTGAATCTCGATCATAGTGATACACATATTCATAATATTGATGCCAAAAGATGCAAAGTTGATAATGATAGTGCAACATATTTGTGGCACTGCCGTTTAGGTCATATTGGTGTAAAGCGCATGAAGAAACTACATGCTGATGGGCTTTTGGAATCACTTGATTATGAATCGCTTGATGCTTGCGAACCATGCCTCATAGGCAAGATGACTAAGACTCCGTTCTCCGGAACAATGGAGCGAGCAACTAAGTTATTGGAAATAGTACATACTGATGTATGCGATCCGATGAGTGTTGAGGCTCGCGGTGGGTATCGTTATTTTCTGACCTTCACAGATGATTTGAGCAGATATGGGTATATCTACTTGATAAAACATAAGTCTGAAACATTTGAAAAGTTCAAAGAATTTTAGAGTGAAGTGGAAAATCATCGTAACAAGAAAATAAAGTTTCTACGATCTGATCGCGGAGACGAATATTTGAGTTATGAGTTTGGTGTTCATTTGAAACAATGTGGAATAGTTTCGCAACTCATGCCACCTGGAACACCACAGCGTAATGGTGTGTCCGAACATCGTAACCATACTTTATTAGATATGGTGCAATCTATGATGTCTCTTACTGATTTACCGCTATCGTTTTGGGGTTATGCATTAGAGACAGCTGCATTCACGTTAAATAGGGCACCATCTAAATCCGTTGAGACGACACCGTATGAACTGTGGTTTGGCAAGAAACCCAAGCTGTCATTTCTTAAAGTTTGGGGCTGGGATGCTTATGTGAAAAAGCTTCAACCTGATAAGCTCAAACCCAAATCAGAGAAATGCGTCTTCATAGGATACCCAAAGGAGACTGTTGGGTACACCTTCTATCACAGATCTGAAAGCAAGATTCGTTGCTTAGAATGGATCCTTTCTAGAGAAGGAGTTTCTCTCGAAAGAAGTGAGTGGGAGGAAAGTAGAACTTGATGAGGTAACTGTACCTGCTCCCTTATTGGAAAGTAGTTCATCATAGAAATCTGTTCCTGTGACTCCTACACCAATTAGTGAGGAAGCTAATGATGATGATCATGTAACTTCAGATCAAGTTACTACCAAACCTTGTAGGTCAACCAGAGTAAGATCCGCACCAGAGTGGTATGGTAATCCTGTTCTGGAGGTCATGTTACTTGACCATGACGAACCTACGAACTATGAGGAAGCGATGATGAGCCCACATTCTGCGAAATGGCTTGAGGCCATGAAATCTGAGATGGGATCCATGTATGAGAACAAAGTATGGACTTTGATTGACTTGCCCGATGATCGGCGAGACATTAAGAATAAATGGATCTTCAAGAGGAAGACGAACACTGATAGTAGTGTTACTATCTACAAAGCTCGAATTGTCGCAAAAAGTTGTATATGATGATGCATAGCAACGAGAGGGGAGAGTGTTAACAAAGTGTGCAAACTCCATCGATCCATCTATGGACTGGTGCAAGCATCTCGGAGTTGGAATATACGCTTTGATGAGTTGATCAAAGCATATAGTTTTATACAGACTTGCGGTGAAGCCTGTATTTACAAGAAAGTGAGTGGGAGCACTACAGCCTTTCTGATAAGTATATGTGAATGACATATTGTTGATCGAAAATGATGTAGAATTTTCTGGAAATCATGAAGGAGTGTTTGAAAGGACTTTTTCAAAGAAAGACCTCGGTGAAGCTGCTTACACATTGAGCATCAAGATCTATAGAGATAGATCAAGACGCTTGATAAGATTTTTCAATGAGTACATACCTTGACAAGATTTTGAAGTAGTTCAAAATGGAACAGTCAAAGAATGAGTTCTTGCCTGTGTTGCAAGGTGTGAAGTTGAGTAAGACTCAAAACCCGATCACGGCAGAAAATAGAAAGAGAATGAAAAGTCATTCCCTATGCCTCAGTCATAGGTTCTATAAAGTATGCTATGCTGTGTACTAGACCTATTGTATACCCTGCCCTGAGTTTGGCAAGGGAGTACAATAGTGATCTAGGAATAGATCACTGGACATTGGTCAAAATTATCCTTAGAGGACTAAGAAAATATTTCTCGGTTATGGAGGTGATAAAGAGTTCATCATAAAGAGTTACGTCGATGCAAGCTTTGACACCGATCTGGATGACTCTGAGTCTCGATCTAGATACATATTAAAAGTGGGAGCAATTAGCTAGAGTAGCTTCATGCAGAGCATTGTAAACATAGAAATTTGCAAAATACACACGGCTCTGAATGTCGCAGATCCGTTGACTAAATTATCTCACAAGCAAAACATGATCACACCTTAGTGCTCTTGGGTGCTAATCACATAGAATTGTGAACTAGATTATTGACTCTAGTAAACCCTTTGAGTGTTGGTCACATGGCGATGTGAACTATGGGTGTTAATCACATGACGATGTGAACTATTGGTGTTAAATCACATGGCGATGTGAACTAGATTATTGACTCTAGTGCAAGTGGGAGACTGAAGGAAATATGCCCTAGAGGCAATAATAAAGTTATTATTTTATTTTCTTATATCATGATAAATGTTTATTATTCATGCTAGAATTGTATTAACCGGAAACTTAGTACATGTGTGAATACATAGACAAACAGAGTGTCACTAGTATGCCTCTACTTGACTAGCTCGTTGAATCAAAGATGGTTAAGTTTCCTAGCCATAGACATGAGATATCATTTGATTAACGGGATCACATCATTAGAGAATGATGTGATTGACTTGACCCATTCCATTAGCTTAGCACTTGATCGTTTAGTATATTGCTATTGCTTTCTTCATGACTTATACATGTTCCTATGACGATGAGATTATGCAACTCCCGAATACCGGAGGAACACTTTGTGTGCTACCAAACGTCACAACGTAACTGGGTGATTATAAAGGTGCTCTACAGGTGTCTCCGATGGTACTTGTTGAGTTGGCATAGATCGAGATTAGGATTTGTCACTCCAATTGTCGAAGAGGTATCTCTGGGCCCTCTCGGTAATGCACATCACTATAAGCCTTGCAAGCAATGTGACTAATGAGTTAGTTGCGGGATGATGCATTACGGAATGAGTAAAGAGACTTGCCAGTAACGAGATTGAACTAGGTATTGAGATACCGACGATCGAATCTCGAGCAAGTAACATACCGATGACAAAGGGAACAACGTATGTTGTTATGCGGTTTGACCGATAAAGATCTTCGTAGAATATATAGGAACCAATATGAGCATCCAGGTTCCGCTATTGGTTATTGACCGGAGATGATTCTCAGTCCTGTCTACATAGTTCTCGAACCCATAGGGTCTGCACGCTTAACGTTTGGTGAAGATTGGTATTATGAGTTTATATGTTTTGATGTACCGAAGGTAGTTCGGAGTCCCGGATATGATCACGGACATGACGAGGTGTCTCGAAATGGTCGGGATGTAAAGATCAATATATTGGAAGCCTATGTTTGGACATCGAAATGGTTCCGGATGAGTTCGGGCATTTACCGGAGTACCGGGAGGTTACCGGAAACCCCCCGGGAGTATATGGGCCTTAGTGGAATAGAGGAGAGGAAGGGAAAAGGTGGAGGGCGCGCCCCCCTAGCCCAATCCGAATTGGGTGGGGGGCCGCCGCCCCTTCCTTCCCTCTCTCCTCCCCTTCCTTCTCTCCTACTCCTACTACTTGGAAGGGGGAATCCTACTCCCGGTGGGAGTAGGACTCCCCAGGGCGCGCCATAGTAGAGAGCCGGCCCTCCCCCTCCTCCACTCCTTTATATACGGGGGAGGGGGCACCCCATGGACACACAAGTTGATCATTGATCTTTTAGCCGTGTGCGGTGCCCCCCTCCACCATAATCCACCTCGATCATATCGTTGCAGTGCTTAGGCGAAGCCCTGCGCCGGTAGCTTCATCATCACCGTCGTCATGCCGTCGTGCTGACGAAGCTCTCCCTCGACACTTTGCTGGACCGTGAGTTCATGGGACGTCACCAAGCCGAACGTGTACAGATCGCGGAGGTGCCGTACTTTCGGTACTAGGATCGGTCGATCGTGAAGACGTACGACTACATCAACCGCGTTGTCATAACGCTTCAGCTTACGGTCTACGAGGGTACATGGACAACACTCTCCCCTCTCGTTGCTATGCATCACCATGATCTTGCGTGTGCGTAGGAATTTTTTTGAAATTACTACGTTCCCCAACAGCCAAAGGCTCCTAAGAGCGCCTCAAATACTATGCAGAGAAATGTGTTCAGGCTCACAATGAAGCCGTGAAGAGAAAGGCACTAGGGTGCCCAGGCATTGACCCCAAGATGGCAGCTAAGAAGAAGAAGCCAGCTGAAGCCAAAGCTGAGGCTCCAAGGCAAGAAATGCCAAAGATTGTCTTCCCCGCTATCATGACTGGTCTGAAGCCTAAGGTTCCATCCGCTGCTTCCGAAAGGAAGAGGACCAAGCAAGCTGAAGCTAAGAAGTGCAACCATCAAGATGCTCTTGATGCTGCTCCATCTCAGAAGAAGCTGAAGACAAAGTCTTCAAGAAAGGCACAAGCACCAGAGCCCTCATCTGCTCCTCAAGAGCCACTGCTTGTGAAGCCCTTGTCTGTTGCCCTACCTGCCTCCTCAAATAGAGATCGTCACATGGTTGTGCATGAGCCTGCTCCCACAGAGGCCCATGACACAGAAGAAATTCCAGCTGCTGGCACCACCGCAGCTGAAGACATTGGTCGCGAAGACAATATAGACAGAGTTGATGATGAAGTCCTTCCTCAAGTACCACAGCTAACCCATAAACCGGTATCATCGCCTGCTCCCACGAGCAGTGAGCAAATCAGCATTGGCGGTCCCACGACGCCAATTACACAAGATGAGTTCTCGGAAGAGCAACACACCAACTCTCCACTCCATGAAGTCATTCCGCGTACTCCACCAGCTCAAGTTACTACACCAGTGCTTGAGACTCCCCAAGCAACCCCCGAAGACATGGAGAAGACTACTCCATCACCACAAGCGTCGCCCTCATTCTGAAGGCTTCGCAAAGGTCCAAGGACCTCGGTCTACATGTCTAGCATTCCTGAAAAGGATGTGCACACCACAAGCTCAGTAGCACGTCAAGTGTTTCCTGAAGCCATCCCTTCGGAGACAGCTCAAGAGTCTGAAGCGAAAGAAGCTGAAGATATTCCGGTTACATCAGCCGATGAAGTTGAAGAAGAAGTTGTTATTTCTCCTACCGAGAATGTTGTGATACCAGAAGTGAACTTGCCTGACCCCCCCAGTGACTGAAGCTTCTGATGTTGCTGCTGCTGCCACACATACTGAAGCCAATGACATTGTCATGGCTGAAGCCAATGTGCAGTCTGAAGCTAATCTTCAGATTGAAGCCAATGCCGCCACCGAAGATGTTCAGCCATCCACATCGGATGTTGCTGCTGCACCACTAGTTCCACACACCATGGCGCGGGCTTTCATCGTGAAGGTGAGCTGATTAGTGTCAGATGGCCAATTCTGACTCCTCCTAAAGCTCCTGGGCCACAATACGATTATCATGTCGAGCAACGGCCTCAAACACAGAAGCCCAAGCCCATAATGCCAAGGCTTCCAAGCACTGTCACCACTGAGAGTTCATTCAGTGTGTTGAGCTTCAGAGAGAACAACACCTTTTTTGACAAGGAGCACTGGAATGAAGAGCTTTAGCTCCAATTTTATGCCACTCTACACATATCAGGCTATAAGGATCCGAAGACATGGGTCTTTGAGTGGATGACAGGAGATGTTCACCATGAAGCCAAAGCTCAAGATTTCATCGGGCTTACTTCCCTGCCCACTCCTGGTGATCTTTATGAGCCAGGTCTGTATGAGACGGAACTTAAAAGCATCTTCCATAAGCCGGAGGCAAACATGAACCAAATGCTTAGCATGGTGAAGCCATTGCCTGCCGAAGCTGAGTACCCAACGCATTTCTTCGTCAATGACCTAGAGTATCTGCCTCGCACCATCTACCACATTGTGCGGTACACTCTATGGCCAATTAGAGGGCACTACCCCTCTACGAAGATTGAAGGCACCCTGAAGACATTGGTCTTCTACATTCTCAATGGCATACGCTCCAACACTCATGACTTCTTCATCAGGCAGCTAGCCGCTTCAGGCATTGATCTATTTGGTCAAAAATTTCTATGCACCATGGATAATGCGGCCGATTAAGCTTCGTTCATCGATCAACTATCAACCTTCAGTGAGCAATCATGTTGTCTTCTTGCCTGAAGTCGATATGTCTCATGAAGCCATCTATTCCTTCCTGCCAAGGAACCCATTCGTGAAGATTATGCTACCTTCTAGAGCTTCTCAGCACCACTTGAAGCCATTCATGTGCCCAATCCCACTACTGCTGCTGCTGGTCACCTTGTCGATCAGCTTAGGCTGCCGCATCATGCTAACACCGATGCCACTGCCAGTACAGTACCTCAAAGGCCTCAGAAGCGTGCTCGTGTCCTAAATGATAGAACTTCTAGTTTCTCTTCATTAGAAGCATGATAGGCATCATGACTGGATGAAGCGTCAGATGCAAAGTCTTCTTGTGGATGTCAATCGCATTCGCAACCTATCCACAAAGAACTCATTTGTTGCACATGAAGCCTGTCGGCATGCCTGGAAGAGCCTCCCTCTGCTCTATTCTAAAGATGAACTCACTACATATGGCTTCACTGAACGGTTCAAGTTTGACTCCAGGCCTCCGCAATCTGCAAGTTGGCATCCTACACCATCCACTGAAGATTCTGACTACTCATCATCAGCTCCAACTATTGTTGCACGAGTCATTGATGAGGAGGATGCCGCCACTTCACCAGCTATGGCTTCACTTCATCAAGATGCCGCATCAGGCCCGACTGCACCACCAAACTCCAACGTCGACCCGGCTGCCCCAACATCTTCACCAACACCTCCGGGGAACACTTAGACAACCTATGTCTTCATTCCTTTTTGGTCATTCGATGACAAAAGGGGGAGAAGCATATGGGTTGGTGATATGTCTCCAACGTATCTATAACTCTTGATTGTTCCATGCTATTATATTATCCATCTTGGATGTTTTATATGCATTTTGATACTATTTTATATCATTTTTTGGGACTAACCTATTAACCTAGTTCCCAGTGTTAGTTGTTGTTTTTTCGTTGTTTTTGCCTTTTACAGAAAATCAATATCAAACGGAGTCCAAACGGGATAAACTTTACGATGATTTTTTTGGACCAGAAGAAACCCATGAGACTTGGAGAGGAGGCCAGAAGACCTACGGGGAGGCCACAAGCCCTAGGGGCACGCCCCAGGGGGGCATCTGTCGGTGTCAAAACCGGCCGATCTCGGGCAGGGGGTCCTGAACTGTGCGTCTGAGCATCGAAGGTAACAGGAGACAAAGGGGACACGATGTTTACCTAGGTTCGGGCCCTCTTAATGGAGGTAAGACCCTACTTCCTGCTTGATTGACTTTGATGAATATAGGGGTTACAAGAGTTGATCTACCTCGAGATCGTAAAGGCTAAACCCTAGATGTCTAGCCTATATGAATTCTGATCGCCTCTACGAACTAACCCCTCCGGTTTATATAGACACCGGAGGGGCCTAGGATTGTACAGATTCAGTTTACAGAGGAAGGAAACTATACATCCGAATGCCAATCTTGCCATCCATGCAAAGGAGAGTCCCATTTGGACATGGGGAAAGGTCTTCTACCTTATATCTTCACGGCCCATCAGTCCGGCCCATTGTCACAACCCTAGTTTAGCCTTTGCTTGTCCTTGCATGATCATAATGTCTAAATTCTGAAATTTGAATTGAGGGAATTTTCAAAGCCTCAGAAACCTTTTAAAAATGGTCAACATCAAAATCTTCTCAAGTAAGTCCAAAAAAATGTTCCTGTTATTCTGTGAAAATATTGGAAAGAGGTAAAATTCAAACCAGTATATTTGGAATCTCAGAAATATTTATTTTTGGAGTTTGAGTTAATCCAATAATTATTTGCATTGGACCTATATTTATTATATACTAAATATTGGTCCAATAATTTTGAAAGTTGGTATGTGGCTCTGGACTAGTTCCCTAAGTCCACATATTGAATTTCAGAAGTTTATAAAGTGATTTGGTAGTTAAACCAAATCAAACAAACTGAATAAATAAAAGACAGAAAGCAGAGAGAGAGAGAAAAACCTACCTGGCCCAGCTTACTGCACATGTTGCAGCCCACCTGGCGGCCCAGCTGGACAGCCCAGCCCACCAGCGCCTCCCTGTCGCCTTCCTCCTCGTGCCAGTAGGCGAGGGCGCGTGCTCGACGCGCGAACGCTTGCCGCGCGCCACCTCCTGCCTCTTTGCTAGCTCCCTGATGCCCTGCGCATGCCACGCAACCCGTGGAACTCTCTTGGCCTCACCCCCCCCCCCCGTGCTCCTCCCCCTCTTCTCTCTCCCTTCCAAGCACCAGAGCGTGCTCATCGTCGCCGTCGCCGCCAATGCGCCCACTGGCCATACCTTGCCTTGCTGACGCGCCAAGATGCTCCGCCGCTTCATCCTCGACCTCCTCACCGAGCCATGCCCCGCAGGAAGCCCCGCCTCGCCGACTACATCGCCTTCTTCAACCTCCGGTCGCAAGATCGCCGGTGACCTTGCGCTCACCTCGCTGCGCCCCCGAGCCCGCTGAGCCTCTCTTCCGAACCACCGTGAGCTCCCGATCCTAGGCCATAGTTTCGCCGGAGCCGTGAGCTCCTCGCCGCTGGCGATGATGCAGCCACGGCCACGGTCGCTGCAGCCCGTGTCAGAGCACATCAGTGTGCTCAGGACGTCTCCGCCAACCCGTAGCCACCAGCAGCTCCCCCTCCCACGCTCTCTAGCGCCGAACCCGACTGCTCCCGACCTCCGACCGCCACCCAAGTGTTCGCCGTCGGCGAACCAGACCACCCCACGACCCCCTAACGCTCCTTCTGGATGCGGGCGAGCGCAAGCTTGCCTTCGGTGCCCTCGGCGCGTCTAGCCGTGGCCGGAAATGGGCGGCCGACGAGCGCCGCGGCGCTCCGGTTAGCGCCGGTGATAGCCGCTGACGTGGGCTTGTCATTAGCTGCTAATGACCCCGCTAAACACCCCTAGTGCCACTGCCATGTTGGCCCTGTGCCTGTTTAGTTTAATTTAATTTTCTGTTTAGATTAGTTCATAACCCAGTGGGACCCACACGTTAGCATTGACTTTGCTGACGCGGCCGTTGACTGGTCCCACCTGTCATCCACCCAAACCAGCCCTGTTAGACTAACCCGTGGGTCCCAGCCATCAGGTTTGACTCTAGGCGACCCAGTTGACCTACTGACGCAGCAGTGACACAGTGCTGATGTCATTAATCATTTTCTGGATTAAAAATAATCCAGGAAATTCCAGAAAATTAGCAAAGCTTCAAAAATTCATAGAAATTCAACCGTAACTCCAAATGAAATAATTTATATATGAAAATTTATCAGAAAAATCCAAAGAATCTGTTTATGGCATTTTCATGCATGTTAGAACAACTTATGGCTACTGTCTAGGAAAAATTAAGTGAATGACATTTAAATAACCACATGTGGAGTTTGAATTTGAACCTTTGGTTCAAACCAACTTCATTTAATTGTGTTGCTAGTTGCATTAGCTCAAATCACAGCATATTGCCATGTCATGATCATGCATCATACTTTTGCATTGCATTGATTCTGTTCCTTCTTTGTTGCCGGTGTTTGTCCCCTCTCAGTATACGTTGTTCCGGCGATGTGATCGATGACACCGATGAAGAGCTATATCATCTTCAGGAGTGCCAGGCAAGCAAAACCCCCTTGTTCATTCCGATACAATCCCACTCTCTCGCTCCTGCTCTATTTTACTGCATTAGGACAACAACGATTCAACTGTTACATGCTGCGGTAGTTGAACCCCTTTCCTTTGCATGACCTGTCATTGCCACAGTAAATAGATGAAACCCACTAGCATGAGTAGGAGTTCTTGAGCCCTGATGTGCCTACTCATTCATGCTTGTTTGTCATGCCTGCTACTGCTTAGAGTTGAGTCAGGTCTGATTCATCGGGGATGAATTGGAATGGTGATGATCATGTCCTACTGTGTGTGAGCTAAGTGTGTGAACACGATTTGGTAAAGGTAGCGGTGAGAGGCCATGTAGGAGTACATGGTGGGTTGTCTCACTGAAACCATCCTCAGGAACTGAGTTCTGTGTTTGTGATCCATGAAACAGCTACTACCACACGTTGGGCCCTGAAATATGACCCCGCTCGACTTATTAACCGCCCTTGAACTCTGTCCAGGAGTTGCAATTAGTTTCTGGTGTTTGTAGGATATGTGTTGGAGGCCGTGCGTAGCGCTGACCCTAGGGGTGGGCTATGATGCGGTAGATACACTGTGCCCAGTGTACCGGGCGCCCGTTTGGTGTCTCGGGAACCCTGCACACATCGTTTGGGGCTGTGAGCGAAACCCCGGCCAGATCTCCTCGCGGATGGAACCCGAATAGGCGATAAACCTGGACTAGAGACTTGTGTGGTTAGTTAGGTCGTGGTCTACACCCACGTCGGCTTTCGCTTGAAGTCTGCCGAGCACATGTCGTGTGCAGACGCTAAGTGGTGGAAACATGTGTGAAGAAGTACACCCCTGCAGGGTTATAAATGATCTATTCGAATAGCCGCGTCCACAGTAAAGGACTTCTGGGTTGCCTATAACAGTTCATAGACAAGTGAAAGTGGATACTCTAAAATGCGCAAGATAAGCGTGAGTGCTATGGATGGCCTTCTCGTAGGGAGATGGGAGCGGATCCATAGTGGTGTATTGATATGGTGAATATGTGGACTCGTGTGCGCCACCTCAAAAGAGTTACTTGCAGTCGTAGTTTAGGATAGCCACCGAGTCAAAGCTGGCTTGCTGCAGTTAAACTCCACCACCCCCTTTGTTGATACTGATGCATATGTAGTTAGTTCTTATGTAAGTCTTGCTGGGTACATTTGTACTCACATTTGCTTAATTTATGTTTTTGCAGAGAGACTTCAGTATCGCTAGTAGTTCCGTGTGGACTTCGACGTTTAGCTTGATACCTCAGCTACGATCTTGTGCCCTCGGCAGGATCTGGTAGATAGTCAGGCTTCTCAGCCTTTTTCATTTGTAGATGTCTATACTCAGACATGCTAACCTTCCGCATGTGCTTTGACTCGTATGCTCTGAATGTTGGGGCATGAGACCCATGTTTGTAATATCTCGCTCCTCGGAGCCTATTGAATAAATACTTGAGTTGTAGTGTCATGTTGTGATGCCATGTTGTATTTGCACATATCGAGCATATTGTGTGTATGATTGAAATGCTTGGTATGTGTGGGATCCGACAACCTAGTTGTCTATCCTTGGTAGCCTCTCTTATGGGGAAATGTAGTCTAGTGCTTCCACTGAGCCATGGTAGTCTGCTACAGCCCGGTTTACCGGAGTCCTGCTAGCCTGTTGCTACTGCTCCGGAACACTTAGACTGGCCGGCATGTGATCCACTTCGTTCCTGTGTCTGTCCCTTCGGGGAAATGTCACGCGGTGACCTCCGGAGTCCTGCTAGCCTGCTACAGCCCGGGTTCCCGGAGTCCTGTTAGCCCAGTTGCTACAGCCTGGATTGACACGCTGATGACCGACACGTTCGATGTTGGTTCATGTATGCTTGTCCCCGTAAGTTAGTGCCACTTTGGGTTCACAACTAGTCATGTCGGCCCGGGTTCTCTGTCATATGGATGCTAGCGACACTATCATATACGTGAGCCAAAAGGTGCAAACGGTCCCGGGCCAGGTAAGGTGGCACCCGTGGGAATACCATGCGTGAGGCCGCAAAGTGATATGATCTGTTACATGCTAGATCGGTGTGACTTAGGATCGGGGTCCTGACAACTTTGGTATCAGAGCCTGACTGCCTGTAGGATTACCAAGCCAAACTGGTCGAAGTTGAGTCTAGAAATGCTGTAGTTACATGTAGGGGAATTGATTGTGGGATGGAACGTTAGGCTCTTTTACTCCTTATACCTCATGCCCTCTGATCCGAGTCATCTTATCTTTCCTACGGGGATTTAGAACTAGGCCTTCTCATCTATCTATCAGGATGACGTGTTACTAATCCATAGACTTATAAGATTGTTGGATTTAAGCCCCAGTTCAGTTTCTACTACTTCCGTGTGTTCATAGTTGGTCTCGGAACCTTGATATTGTGCTTCTGAGTGGTTATGCCACCGTTTTTTCTGGATGTTTCAAATCCTTTGAGCATTTACAGCCCTTATGCTGTCCGAGTCATCCTAGGTTTCTAAACCATCTGATGCATTTGCAAAATCCTTTTCCTCTGGTTTTGTTGTTCTTTTAGGCCAGGTTAATCACACTAATTGCTGAGTTGAGGTATTCTATTGCCTCGACATATATGTTGGAGTTATTATTACGACCCTAGGTGTCTTAGAAGATTACCTAGTTAACTAGCCATGTTTTGTGTTCCCGGTGTGATGATTCTGGCCACCATTCTCGAAAGCATCCCGTGATGCCATTTAGTAGTAGGTATTCTACTCCTGGGTTCTTGACCCAAGATTCACTCTACATACCTCGTGTTGATAGTGTTGCTCGTACCTTTAGGATATTAGTAACCTTTGAGATAGTCTTCGAGGTCCGTGGTATATCATTCTTCCAAATACCATGAGCCATCCTTGGCAGGAGTTCCTTTGAACCAAAAGATCACAATAAGAGTGCTCTTGATGAGTTCTTCGTTCTACATTGTGAATCTGCCAGTTCTACCTTTCTGCATGGGTTATCCGGAAGAAATGTTGCGACATACTAATCTATGCATCCACAACTCAGAAAATCAGATGTTCTTTTGAGTTGTCCCTCTTTAGTTGTTTTCTGGCCCTCGGCTATCAATTGATAGTAAGGAGTAGTTGGCAATCGTGTTTATCGATGCCTATTACTCTAGTGGTCCGTCAAGCCATTCTATTTCAGAATGACTAGGAGAAACAAACTCCAGTACCTCATCCATATCTAGGATTGGGTCAAAGTAGTTGTATTTCGCAGATCAAAATGTCAATCCAGCTTTTGATTCTGTTCTACCCTGAAGTATTACCGTCTTATGTCAAGAATGTCATGGGAATTGCACAACATCTTATGAATTCTTGATACAGTGATACCTCTCGCCATCGTTGTTCATTCCTCGGTTCCCGTGTTGCTGCGACCAGAATACCGACAAGTGAATCATGATGTGTGAAATCAATACTCCTAACAACCTCGTTGCTTGGTAGTTAATGGACAATACTCTCACTCTTAGCGTGTTGGTTACTGAACCATCATTCTAAGATTGATCGTGCTACCTAGTCCTTATTTCTGGTGCACTCTTCGATCGATGAGTTAGGATTTTGCCAAACCCTCGCTCTTTTGATCATATCATCTTGCCTTGAAAGGCAAGATTGTTCTTGAGCTTAGTAACATATCGGTGGTTCGTGATTTTCCGGATATCTTCACGGAAGTATCACCAGGTTGTTCCCTAACCGTTATGTTGAGCTCATGATCAAGTTGGTTTTCCTCTAAACCACCCCTTCTCCAAGAATCTGTGTTGGGTACCCCTGAGCTAGTTGGTTAAGCTAAACAACCACTTGGAGAGTTGGAAGATAAATGCTTTGCCTGACTTAGTTCATTCCAAAGGGATATCCTTGTGTGTGTGTGTTGAAGAAAGATGATATCTTCATCGATTGGTCCTTGTGATCAGTTGTTGGATCTGTTGTCTTGTCAAAACTTTGATTTGAGTGTGGGCTATCGTCAAATCAAAATCAGAACCAACGATATTCATAATGTTGTCTTACTCGTGGTTGTTTCCTCGAGCATACACCCTTATATCTTTTGTTCTGACCAATGCTATCGCCTTGTTCACACAGTTGTGGAATTCCATTCTCATGGAAATATTGATGATTTGTTGTTGAGCCCATCGGCAGCATTTTATCTTCTCCATAATTCATGTTGGACATTAAGCTAGTGTTGGGAACTTTTGAAACCATTTCTTCATGCTAGCTCATGAAGCATATGTTTGGGTGAAAGAAGTGACTTCCTCTAATTCATGTGCATTTGATATGCAAGTTGCCGCCGTGAATTCGAGAAAGCTTGTTTTTGCTTCATTTGGAGTCATCACAAGTCAGTCATGCATGTGCGAAGTATTCTATGGTTTGATAGGCTCGCTACCTCCAGTCCATATGTATTCCTAGCACACCAAGCCACTGATTGACTTGTTCAAGGAAAAAAAGTCTATGCTTGGGATCTAATCCATGGACTTGCGTAAAGACTTCGAAATCCTTGATGATGGATCCCAACCTGAACTCGATAGTGTTTTATTATAAGACTACTATGTGGTCATTCTTGTCTTGGACAACATGTTCACATGTATGTAGCAGAACCAGCTCGTGTTTTGGAGCTTGCTATCGTAGTTCATTTCCCGAGAATCTCGCAACATCATCTCGTTGATTTGTGTTGCAAACTTTCTTTTCAGACATGCTGAGTCTGAAGTATCATATCACCAATCGGATCTAAATCTCAGGCAGATATGATGGTTCGAACATTCCCAGTATTTGCATCTTGTTCCCAGCTTGCATCGCCATTGTGCCGATCTCCCATGGGCTGCCCTTCTCAGTAATTACTATTCAGGATCATCTCCAAATGTGGTCTTACCATGGGTCCCATCCATTTCCGATGATAAGTAAAATCATCCATCATGTTGTCTTCAACAAGGTAGTCCACATCATCCATTCTAGTCTGAGTATGTCATTCTTTTTAACACCTTCAACTGATCGATTGTGATTGCCTTAGGTTGGTATAAAGAGTCTCAATGATCTATATATCAAAAGTAATTATTTTTTGCCACTTAAGGGAATAGTTCTATGAGTCACCTCCCCTAAGGTGTTCCGTTATGGGATCATGGTAATTGCTTCCTCGCTACTTTGAAACCCTCGTCAAATTGTTTCTTCCGTCCCTCCTGACACGTGTTTTTCCTATCAGCTCCAGAGATGTTTCTACGTCTCATTCCGTGGGTTGATCTTGTGATCATTAATATGATCCTAAGTTGCTCGAACCTCAAGGAGATCGATTCTTCTAAAATTCTGCCTTTCTTCTCGTTGTCATGTTAGTTGGAGTTCTCAGAGCAAGACATCGAGACATGGTGATCGTATCAATGTTCTTATGAAGTACAACCTGGATCGTGCAGGTTGTGTTAGTTATGCGTTCCCCTTCCATCTTACCTCACGTCCTGAATCTCGGGACGAGATTCTTGTTTAGTGGGGGTGAGTTGTCACAACCCTAGTTTAGCCTTTGCTTGTCCTTGCATGATCATCATGTCTAAATTCTGAAATTTGAATTGAGGGAATTTTCAAAGCCTCAGAAACCTTTTAAAAATGGTCAACATTAAAATCTTCTCAAATAAGTCCAAAAAATGTTCCTGTTATTCTATGAAAATATTGGAAAGAGGTAAAATTCAAACCATTTTGGAATCACAAAAATATTTATTTTTGGAGTTTGAGTTAATCCAATAATTATTTGCATTGGACCTATATTTATTATATACTAAATATTGGTCCAATAATTGTGAAAGTTGGTATGTGGCTCTGGCTAGTTCCCTAAGTCCACATATTGAATTTCAGAAGTTTATAACGTGATTTGGTAGTTAAACCAAATCAAACAAACTGAATAAATAAAAGACAGAAAGCAGAGAGAGAGAGAGAGAGAGAGAGAAACCTACCTGGCCCAGCTTACTGCACATGTTGCGGCCCACCTGGCGGCCCAGCTGGACAGCCCAGCCCACCAGCGCCTCCCTGTCGCCTTCCTCCTCGTGCCAGTAGGCAAGGGCGCGTGCCCGACGCGCGCACGCTCGCCGCGCGCCACCTCCTGCCTCTCTGCTAGCTCCCCGACGCCCTGCGCATGCCATGCAACCCGTGGAACTCTCTCGGCCTCCCCGTCGTGCTCCTCCCCCTCCTCTCCTCTCTCCCTTCCACGCACCCGAACGTGCTCATCGTCGCCGTCGCCGCCAACGCGCCCACTGGCCATACCTCGCCTTGCCGACGCGCCAAGATGCTCCGCGGCTTCATCCTCGACCTCCTCACCGAGCCACGCCCCGCGGGAAGCCCCGCCTCGCCGACTACGTCGCCTTCTTCAACCTCCGGCCGCGAGATCGCCGGTGACCTTGCGCCCACCTCGCTGCACCCCCGAGCCCGCTGAGCCTCGCTTCTGAACCACCGTGAGCTCCCGATCCTTTTCCCCCATCTCCCATCGTCGTTTTCCTCGCCTAGGCCATAGTTTCGCCGGAGCCGTGAGCTCCTCGCCGCCGGCGATGATGCAGCCATGGTCACGGTCGCTGCAGCCCATGTCCGAGCACATCAGTGTGCTCAGGACGTCTCCGCCAACCCGTAGCCACCAGCAGCTCCCCCTCCCATGCTCTGTGGCGCCGAACCCGACTGCTCCCGACCTCCGACCGCCGCCCAAGTGTTCGCCGTCGGCGAACCAGACCACCCCGCGACCCCCTGACGCTCCCCCTGGATGCGGGCGAGCCAGTTAACCTGCTGACACAGCAGTGACACAGTGCTGATGTCATTATTCATTTTCTGGATTAAAAATAATCCAGGAAATTCCAGAAAATTAGCAAAGCTTAAAAAATTCATAGAAATTCAACCGTAACTCCAAATGAAATAATTTATATATGAAAAATTATCAGAAAAATCCAAAGAATCTGTTTATGGCATTTTCATGCATGTTAGAACAACTTATGGCTACTGTCTAGGACAAATTATGTGAACGACATTTAAATAACCACATGTGGAGTTTGAATTTGAACCTTTGGTTCAAACCAACTTCATTTAATTGTGTTGCTAGTTGCATTAGCTCAAATCACAGCATATTGCCATGTCATGATCATGCATCATACTATTGCATTGCATTGATTGTGTTCCTTCTCTGTTGCCGGTGTTTGTCCCCTCTCAGTATACGTTGTTCCGGCAATGTGATCGATGACACCGATGAAGAGCTATATCATCTTCAGGAGTGCCAGGCAAGCAAAACCCCCTTGTTCATTCCGATACAATCCCACTCTCTCGCTCCTGCTCTATTTTACTGCATTAGGACAACAACGATTCAACTGTTACATGATGCAGTAGTTGAACCCCTTTCCTTTGCATGACCTGTCATTGCCACAGTAAATAGATGAAACCCACTAGCATGAGTAGGAGTTCTTTGAGCCCTGATGTGCCTACTTATTCATGCTTGTTTGTCATGCCTGCTACTGCTTAGAGTTGAGTCAGGTCTGATTCATCGGGGATGAATTGGAATGGTGATGATCATGTCCTATTGTGTGTGAGCTAAGTGTGTGAACATGATTTGGTAAAGGTAGCGGTGAGAGGCCATGTAGGAGTACATGGTGGGTTGTCTCACTGAAACCGTCCTCAGGAACTGAGTTTTGTGTTTGTGATCATGAAACAGCTACTACCACACGTTGGGCCCTAAAATATGACCCCGCTCGACTTATTAACCGCCCTTGAACTCTGTCCAGGAGTTGCAATTAGTTTCTGGTGTTTGTAGGATATGTGTTGGAGGCCGTGCGTAGCGCTGACCCTAGGGGTGGGCTATGATGCGGTAGATACACCGTGGCTCGGTGTACCAGGCGCCCGGGAACCCTGCACACATCGTTTGGGGCTGTGAGCGAAACCCCGGCCGGATCTCCTCGCGGATGGAACCCGAATAGGCGATAAACCTGGACTAGAGACTTGTGTGGTTAGTTAGGTCGTGGTCTACACCCACGTCGGCTTTCGCTTGAAGTCTGCCGAGCACATGTCGTGCGCAGACGCTAAGTGGTGGAAACATGTGTGAAGAAGTACACCCCTGCAGGGTTATAAATGATCTATTCGAATAGCCGCGTCCACAGTAAAGGACTTCTGGGTTGCCTATAACAGTTCATAGACAAGTGAAAGTGGATACTCTAAAATGCGCAAGATAAGCGTGAGTGCTATGGATGGCCTTCTCGTAGGGAGACGGGAGCGGATCCATAGTGGTGTATTGATACGGTGAATATGTGGACTCGTGTGCGCCACCTCAAAAGAGTTACTTGCAGTCGTAGTTTAGGATAGCCACCGAGTCAAAGCTGGCTTGCTGCAGTTAAACTCCACCACCCCCTTTGTTGATACTGATGCATATGTAGTTAGTTCTTATGTAAGTCTTGCTGGGTACATTTGTACTCACATTTGCTTAATTTCTGTTTTTGTAGAGAGACTTCAGTATCGCTAGTAGTTCCGTGTGGACTTCGACGTTTAGCTTGATACCTCAGCTACGATCTTGTGCCCTCGGCAGGATCTGGTAGATAGTCAGGCTTCTCAGCCTTTTCATTTGTAGATGTCTGTACTCAGACATGCTAACCTTCCGCATGTGCTTTGACTTGTATGCTCTAAATGTTGGAGCATGAGACCCATGTTTGTAATATCTCGCAGCCTATTGAATAAATACTTGAGTTGTAGTGTCATGTTGTGATGCCATGTTGTATTTGCACATATCGAGCATATTGTGTGTATGATTGAAATGCTTGGTATGTGTGGGATCCGACAACCTAGTTCTCTATCCTTGGTAGCCTCTCTTATGGGGAAATGTAGTCTAGTGCTTCCACTGAGCCATGGTAGTCTGCTACAGCCCGGTTTACCGGAGTCCTGCTAGCCCAGTTGCTACTGCTCCGGAATATTTAGACTGGCCGGCATGTGGTCCACTTTGTTCCTGTGTCTGTCCCTTCGGGGAAATGTCACGCGGTGACCTCCGGAGTCCTGCTAGCCTGCTACAGCCCGGGTTCCCGGAGTCCTGTTAGCCCAGTTGCTACAGCCCGGATTCACACGCTGATGACCGACACGTTCGATGTTGGTTCATGTATGCCTGTCCCCATAAGTTAGTGCCACTTTGGGTTCACGACTAGTCATGTCGGCCCGGGTTCTCTGTCATCTGGATGCTAGCGACACTATCATATACGTGAGCCAAAAGGTGCAAACGGTCCCGGGCCAGGTAAGGTGGCACCCGTGGGAATACCGTGCGTGAGGCCGCAAAGTGATATGATGTGTTACATGCTAGATCGGTGTGACTTAGGATCCGGGTCCTGACACCCATGTTACATAGCTCGGACAGCCGAGGACCCCTTAATCGAGGACTCCCTGAGTAGCCCCCGAACTTGACTTCAATGACGACGTAGTATCCGGCTTATGTCTTCAGCTTTGCAAGGCGGGTTCTTCATGTATACTTTGGATTGACGACAATTTGGCTCTGACCTCGATGTGCTGCCTTTATGATTCCTTTCTATGGTCGCCTCGATTTCCGCGTGCCGAACGAATGCGAACGGTCCGTGATCTTTTGCAAATAAGCCCCTCAGCACGCTCGGATGGCATTTATATAAGCAAACTTAGATCCCCAAATGCCATCTCACAGCGCGCAAAGGAAAAACCGTCAATATTAGCTACGAACAAAGCCTTCCAACATGGCCAGTGCTCCAGGCTCCTCTTCGCGCCCCCATGGCCCTCAAGAGGGTGATTGGCAGAGTTGTTCAGTGCCTCATCTTTAGCTAAGTCGACTCCAGATGCAGGGCTATCTTCCCCTCGCGGATCTAGTCTCCGTTCGAGTGGGATTGGCCTCAATCGGTGATGATGTGATGGCTGAGAATTTCCCCAACCCCAACAAAGAGGAGAGGGTGTGCTTCGTCCCATTCTTATTGCGGGGCCTAGGATTTCCAATCCATCCCTTCCTCAAGGGCTTACTGGAATTTTACGGCATCCAACTGCACAAGCTTACCCCAGGTTCGATTTTGCACATCTCAGGTTTCGTTGCCCTCTACGAACTGTTCTTAGGCACCGAGGCCCATTTTGAACTATGGAGGAAATTCTTTTGCCTTGTCCCCCACCATCGAGGAGGCTCCATATTTGAAGTGGGCGGTGCCGAAGTATGGCGCATAGCCGGATCTGGATACCTCATTGGAACTCCCAAAGAGCTATACCCACAGTGGTCTTCGAAATGGTTCTACATGGATAACGTGCCACTACCGGACCCAGTTCGGTGCGGTCTTCCCGAGTCTTCTAGCGCCCCTTTAAAGAAGCGTTTCAACTGGCGTCCTCGAAGTCCCAAGGAGGAGGATGGCGCGAAAGTAAAAAAGGTTGGTTAGCAAGGTCAGGTTACTAGCCCATACCGAGCTCTCGATAGTCGAGGTCATGGCTATCGCAATAAAGAGGTGCGTCCAGCCTCTCCAATCCAGAGTAACTCCTTTATGGTGTTATAACGGGGAGGATGACGCGTCCCGCTACAAACGGAAGGGTCCGGATACCCCCGCCGAACTGGCCACAATCCTGGCTGATCAGTATAAGGGTGAAAAAGAAGACTTCCTCCGCTTAAGCTGCCGGGAAGGCTATTCCATGTACAACCCCGTAGAATGGGTAAGATTTCGATTGTCTGCATTGCATCATTGCTATCACATATACTAAGAAATTTTTCCCTTTGTTACCATGAACAGTCATGGAGGACGATGACCGAGGACGTCCACTGTCCCGCTCCACAGCCAGAGGATCATAACCGCGATGGAGACCCTGGCTTTCACGAGGATCCGGACATATACATAGAGTTTGATGATGGGGTATTTTATCAAGCGAGCCTTGATGGCTCGAAAGTGGCTATCACCGCCGACTACCCCCGCCTCTATCCCTTCTGCATCATAAGTATTCGGAGGGCTCTTAAAAGAAAATCCCTATTTGCATTTTTATCCGTTATACTGATCTGAATTTCAATAGGATCGGCGTTCGGCGGACCGTACTTCTTCAAGAGCGCCCCCCACACAAGGTCGTCATTCAAAACGAAAAGGGACCAGGAGTGCTACAGAAACCTCACAGTCTTCCAAGAGGTATGTTTGTTTAATACATGCCTAGGTATGAGTCTGGATTATTAAGAGTCTCCTTTTTATCCAAGAGAAACATGCGGCAGATGGTGGGAAAACACCATGTTAGCCGAATGTCCGCCAATCCGGCGCCGGACTGGCCGCCTAGGACGAGTGCCGATGCCATGCCCGTTCCGCCTCCTCAAGAGGATTCGGATGACGTATCAGCCATGAATTTCGAAGTGAAGAGCGTGATGAATCATCGTCGATTGAAAGAGGCTATGCGCGCTCCGGCCTTTTCCAAGCAAGAGTTTAATGCACTCAGCTCGGTGGATGCTTATATCCGAGCCACTCAAGATGGACTTGCCAGAGTCACTCAGCTGTTCTCGAAGGATATATAGGTAAAAGTTTTACGCAATTTTTAATAGTCATATGCCAGTAGCCCCCGAAACTTGAAGCGGTGAGGTGAACCGATTTAAGGATCGATATAACCTGCAGGTTCTCAAAGAGAAAAATACCACGCTATCCCAGGAGCTAAAGGTGAATCAGACACAGCTGAATGTTGTTACCGCCGAATTGGCGGAAATGAAAAAGTCCGCAACGAGTGCATCCGGGAAGAGTAGACACGAGGTGGAGAAAGACAAACAATCCGAAGAGATACAGAGCTTAAAGGCTCAGTTATCAGCCGCTCCGAAGGAAAATGAAAAGCTGAAAGGCGGCATGTTCGGTATGTCTTCCTCTCTTATTTAGAACCATCGAGGTGCTCATGTTTAGTCCATAATCCGGAATGTCATGACTTTGTTGCTGCAGGTCTATTAACTGGTCGCCCGGAGGAAGAAGTATCCGGATTTCAAGGCGACGTGCTGAAGGAACTATTCGTGGTACATGCTCAAGCCCGGAAAGCCATGAGGAGTATGGTGAAGGCATTATGGCCATCTGATACCCCTCCAGAAAGTATCGAAGGCTTGGCAATTTTATTCAAAGGTGCCCGATGCCGGTTTGAGCTATGGAAGACATCCACCTGCCGTGAAGGCACACGAGAAGCCTGGGCCATGGTGAAGACATGTTTCACCAAGCTGGATCCAAATCATATGGCCCGAGTGGGACCACAGGGACCCGACGGGAAAGAAATTCTAGTGAAATTGGTGTATGACCAAGTAATGATAACTGCAAAGTATTCGCAAGAAGACTGCAGGTTAGATAGTCTTATAGATGGAATAGACAAGGAATAGGTGTTTGATTTAATGTATTAATGTACGTTATGATCAACCTGTATCTTTATCCGAACATGTGAAATTTTTTGTCATCGCAGGCTTTCGGCTTTAACCTCCGGACCAAAAAAGGTGGAGTGTTTCCGGATACTATTTTGAAAAAAGCATTCATTATGTCTGGAAACTAAGCGACCCAGTCATTGTGCTCGAACAGACAAAAAGTTTAGTTCAGGATGTATGTTATATTACATATGTAAGAAACATCTTCCAAGAAAAATAGTTCCGTTAAGGGTTCCTTGGGTTGGCATGCTGTAATTATGCGTGCCGTGGCATTGGTCCGCAATACCCAAAAAGGTGTCCCGCAGTGTTTAGAGTGGTTACAATAATGTAATAATCTTTTGTTTGATTGCCGACCACTTATTCTCTTAAGAACGCTAGCTTTCGGCTTCACCGGTCTGAGGTACATGTCCGGCGACCCGATTGTAACAATCATAGAGGTGCTCCATTTACGCCCTAGCCGAACAATCGGGAACATAGGGCATAAACACAGGAGCAAGGCAACCCATCTTGGCAAAAACTTAAGTCATAGAGGTGCATAGAATGGCAAAAAGGATGTATATGAGCAAACGACACTTATATTGTGAGCTCCAGGCTCGAAATAATAATAAGCTTCGGTTAAAGAAGCCCCCAGTCATGGTGGAGTATGTACATTTAAGGATGTGTACCCCTCAAGTGTTCGGCTTATCCGAACACATCCTTGAAATCGTATAAAAACGAGGAAACAAAAAACAAAATGAAGAGGAGAAAAAAAGAACGAAAAAGAAGTATGGCCGAACTTATGCGTAGAATCTTCGGAGCCAAGCAACATTCCATGGATTCGGCTCTAAGCGGTTATCCGATGCATTACGAAGGCGGTAGGCTCCTCCAGTGAGAACTTCATCTATAATGAAGGGACCCTCCCATTTTGGTTTGAGCTTGTCCTTTTTCTTCTCTGGGAGGCGTAAAACGAGCTCACCGACATTATAAGTCTTTGCCCACACTTCCCTGCTTTGATATCTCCGAGCCTGTTGTTGATAAAATGCGGAACGGGCCTTTGCAACATCGCGCTCCTCCTCTAGGCCATCTAGGTCGTCTTGCCAATCGAGCTCGGCTTCTCTCTCTTCATACATGCGCACTCGAGGTGAGTCATGAATAATGTCGCAGGGTAAGACAGCCTCTGCGCCGTACACCATGAAAATGGGTGTGTATCCGGTCATGCGATTGGGCGTGGTCCGCAGTCTCCAGAGTATGGAATCGATTTCCTCGACCCAGTGTTTATCTGACTCCCGTAGGGATCGCACTAGTCTGGGTTTGATGCCGCTCATTATCAGGCCATTAGCCCGTTCGACCTGACCGTTTGTTTGAGGGTGATATACGGAGGCGTAATCGAGCTTGATGCCCAGGTTAGCACACCAATTTTTCACCTCATCGGCTGTGAAGTTAGAACCGTTGTCAGTGATAATCCTGCGCGGGACACCATAACGGTGTACAATGCTGGATATAAAGTCGATCACCGGCCCAACTTCAGCCATTTTTACTAGTTTGGCCTCTATCCACTTAGTGAATTTATCCACCATAACCAGCAAATATTTCTTCTTATGGCTTCCCCCTTTAAGGGGTCCGACCATATTTAGCCCCCAGACCGCGAAGGGCCAAGTAATGGGGATTGTTCATAGGGCAGTGGGCGGCATATGACTTTGATTGGCGAAAAGCTGGCATCCGACATAGCGCTGTACAAGGGCCTGTGCATCTGCTCGGGCCGTTGGCCAAAAGAAACCTGTATGGAAGGCATTACTTACGAGGGCCCGAGCTGCAGCATGATGGCCACCAAGACCAGCATGTATTTCGGCCAAGAGCTGCCGTCCCTCCTCTTCGGAGACACATCTTTGAAGAACTCCAGTAGTACTTTTCTTGTAGAGTTCTCCTTCGTGAACTTTGTAGGCTTTAGAGCGTCGAACTATGCGACGGGCCTCATTTTGGTCATCAGGGAGCTCCTGCCTATTAAGGTAGGCTAAGAAGGGTTTGGTCCATGGAGCAATTACAGCCATGATTTCATGGGCGGAAGGCGTCGTTTCGGTGCCCGAGCCCCCGATGATATCAGATTCGTGTTCGGCCTCTGGGGGTGTGATCGGTGCTGGACTAGTATTTTCGCTCTCGTGCTGCCATACTATGGATGGCTTGAAAAGCCTTTACACAAAGGTGTTAGGCGGGACGGGGTCACGTTTAGCGCCCATTCGAGCAAGGATGCCCGCTGCCTGATTGCTGTCTCGAGCAACATGATGGAATTCGAGCCCCTCAAACCGAGCTGATATTTTGAGTACGACATTTCGGTATGCCGCCATCTTTGGATCTTTTGCATCGAATTCTCCATTTATTTGGGATATTGTGTGGTTCGAATCCCCACGCACCTCGAGACATTGTATGCCCATAGAAACAGCCATTCGGAGACCATGTAGTAGTGCCTCGTATTGCGTTGTTGGAGTCCGTATACATTATTTGTAATACTTAGCAGACTGTATCCCCTGTAGGGGAAGTTAAGATGACGCCGGCTCCCAATCTGGCTAACATTTTAGAGCCGTCGAAGTACATTACCCAGTTGGAGTATGTGTTGTACTCTTTAGGGAGTTCAGCTTCCATCCATTCGGCGACGAAGTCAGCCAACACCTGAGATTTAATAGCTTGGCATGGCTTGTATGTTATTTCAAATGGTAAGAGCTCGATGGCCCATTTGGCTATGCAGCCGGTGGCGTCCCAATTATTTATGATGTCATTAAGTGGTACTTCGGATGCCACCGTGATCGAACACTCTTGAAAGTAGTGCCGCAACTTCTGGGATGCCATGAAGACCGCATACGATATCTTTTGATAGTGTGGGTATCGAGATTTGCATGGTGTAAGGACCGCCGATACATAGTATACTAGTTTTTGGAGTGGGAATTTATGTCCCTCTTCCTCTCGTTCGACGACGAGTACCGCGTTCACCACCTGGTGAGTTCCAGATATGTAGAGCAGCATAGGTTCGCCGACACTTGGTGCGGCAAGGATTGGGTTGCTTGCTAACAAGGTTTTTATTTCTTCCAATCCGGCTGTAGCCGCATCCATCCATTCAAAGTGGTCAGTGCGTCGGAGCAATCGATAAAGTGGCAGTGCCTTTTCTCCCAATCTAGAGATAAAGCGGCTCAAAGCTGCCACGCACCCAGCTAGTTTTTGGACCTGCTTTAGGTCTGTTGGTATTGCCAATTGTGATAGGGCTTGGATTTTGGTTGGGTTTGCTTCGATTCCACTATTGGAAACAATGAACCCGAGTAGTTTTCCGGCTGGAACGCCGAAGACACATTTTTCCGGATTGAGCCGTATGTCATATGTTCGGAGGTTGTCGAATGTGAGGCGTAGATCGTCCACCAATGATTCAACATGTTTACTCTTGATGAATACATCATCTACGTATGCCTCCACTATCTTGCCAATTTGTTTTTCCAGACATGTTTGAATCATCCGTTGGTAAGTGGCGCCAACATTTTTGAGTCCGAACAGCATAGTGTTGAAGTAGAAAGGCCCATACAGGGTAATGAATGCCGTTGCGGGCTGGTCGGACTCCTTCATCTTAATTTGATGGTATCCGGAGTATGCATTGAGGAAACGCAGTGAATCGTGTCCTGCAGTCGCGTCAATGATTTGGTCAATGCGGGGCAGCGGGAAGGGGTCCTTAGGGTCGGCCTTATTGAGGTCTTTGAAATTGACACAAAGGCGCCAAGATTTATCCTTCTTCGACACCATGACCAGGTTTGCTAGCCAGTCCGGGTGTTTGATCTCTCTGATGAACCTAGCTTCAACAAGTTTGGCTAGCTCCTCCCCCATAGCTTGTCGTTTGGGTTCGGAAAATCGCCGCAGCATTTGCTTGACTGGTTTGAACCCCTTTATTATGTTGAGGCTATGCTCGGCCAGTCTGCATGGGATTCCTGGCATATCCGAAGGATGCCAGGCAAAGATGTCCAAATTTTTGTGCAAGAATGCATGTAAGGCGGCGTCGACCGTCGGATCCAGCTGTGCTCCAATGGAGGCTATCTTCTTGGGATCCGTCGGGTGGACTTAAAATTTGACTATTTCGTCTGCTGGCTTGAAAGAAGTGGACTTAGGTCTCTTATCGAGGATTACGTCGCCTCTGTCCACTATGGAACGTAGAGTGGTTAGCTCTTCGGCCGCGAGGGCCTCGGATAGTGCCTCAAGGGCCAGTGATGCAGTTTTGTTTTCAACGCGGAGTGCTATATCCAGATCACTGGTGATAGTGATAACTCTGTTGGGCCCTGGCATTTTGAGCTTCATGTACCTGTAATGGGGTATGGCTTGAAAGCGTGTGAATGCGTCTCGCCCCAACAGGGCGTGATATCCGCTATTGAAAGGTGCCATGTGGAAGAGCAACTCTTCGGACCTATAGTTCTCTAACATGCTGAATACTACATCAAGTTTAATTTTCCCCGAGCATCGTGCTTCTCAACTGGGGATAATACCTCGGAAGGTTGTACTGCTTTGCTCGATGCGACTCTTGTCCATTTGCATTTTATCGATCGTGTCTTCGTAGATGAGGTTCAGTCCGCTGCCGCCGTCCATGAGCACTTTGGTGAGCCGAAAGCCGTCCACAATTGGGTTTAATACCAAGGAGGCTGGTGCTCGGATTGATCGGGCCCTTGGTTCATCATCGACGGTAAAAGTTATTGCCGTACCATTCCAAGGATTTATTGCGGCTACTTGGTTGACTTTGGCGAGGTCGCGGAGCGCCCTTTTACGCCAGTTATTTAAAGAAAATGTCTCGAAGACCGTAAAGACATTGAGATCGTCATCCCCCAAAGAGTGCTTCAATGGGGTAGTGTTGGTGAGGATGGCCTCACCGCTCTTAGCCACCTGCCGGAGTACCCAACATGTCCGAAGGCTATGTGTTGGTTCGGTATTCGGCGTCGTGTGTATCTGACAGGGCTTGTCAAGAAATTCGTCAAGGACAGTTCTATGTCCCGTGAAGGATTTGATTTTCTTGTCAATGAGATGATGATCGGGGTGCCCCGTAAGGGTGCATCCTTTTTGCCCGTCCGGTGGGCTGCTTAAAGGCAGGAGGTTCCCACCGAGCTGTTTGGGCTTTCCAGGCGCTTTCCATTACGCAGTACTTATGTACTATATGTGCCAAATCTGCAAAGTGCAGTATGCGGTGGCGGTTGAGGGCATTGAGGATTCCCTCGTCCGTACAGTTGCGGCAGAAAACTGAAACCACGTCGTCGTCGCAACAATCTTTAATCTTGTTTTTAACAAGGAGGAATCTGGCCCAGAAGTGATGGACCGTTTGCTGAGGTTGCTGTCGTACATACATTAGGTCACATACGTCTGGAAGACCTGAATTGCTTGGGGAATATTGCTTGTGGTGAGTGGGTGGGCTGAAATCCGAACCCCGACCCACTATTGGATCCGGAGTTTGAAGAATCTCCGAGGTCAAGAGTCCAGGATCAGGAGGGTCCTGGTGACTTTCGGGCTCAACGCCTGATTCTATGTACGGAGGACATGTGGTCTCTTCCCGAAGATGGGTATCCGGCACACAGGGCTCGGAAATCCGAACATAGCTTGTTATCAACTTAGGGGGATAAGTATTCTTGGCTTGTTCCTCCACGACCGCTACCATATGGGTGATCGGCGGGGACTTGATTTCCCTCTGATCGGGTTTAAGCCCAATCCAAGCATAGTCTGTCGCGACCCCCAGGGCGGCGATGCGATCTAGCAGTTCCATCAAGGACGAGACATCTGCCGGATCCATCTTTTCGGAGTGTTCGAGGCCGATGCGGAGATGATGTTTGGCGATTTGGGGGCGCCTTTGGCTTAAGGGCCGAGCGAGCGCCCATGGTAAAACTGCTGAGTTGGAGGATCTGTCCCGGAACTAGGGCTCCTCCAGAGGTGATGTTATCATTGATGACAAGGTGAGCCATCCATCCTTCTGTCAACAACACAAAGGAACTCTCAATGAAAGCACCAATGTCGGTGTCAAAACCGGCCGATCTCGGGTAGGGGGTCCCGAACTATGCGTCTGAGGATTGAAGGTAACAGGAGACAAAGGGGACACGATGTTTACCCAGGTTCGTGCCCTCTTAATGGAGGTAAGACCCTACTTTCTGCTTGATTGACTTTGATTAATATAGGGGTTACAAGAGTTGATCTACCTCGAGATCGTAAAGGCTAAACCCTAGATGTCTAGCCTATATAAATTCCGATCGCCTCTACGGACTAACCCCTCCGGTTTATATAAACACCGGAGGGGCCTAGGGTTGTACAGAGTCGGTTTACAGAGGAAGGAAACTATACATCCGGACGCCAATCTTGCCATCCACGCAAAGGAGAGTCCCATCCGGACACGGGGAAAGGTCTTCTACCTTGTATCTTCACGGCCCATCAGTCCGGCCCATGTTACATAGCCGGACACCCGAGGACCCCTTAATCCAGGACTCCCTCAGCATCCCCCTGGCTTGTGCCCCCCCCCCCCCCCCCGTAGACCCTCTAACCCTAATTCTTTCTCCATAAATACCCAAATATTCCCTCTACATCAGAAGCGTCCACAAAAATACGTTTCCGCTGCTGCAAGCTTCTGTTCTTGTGAGATCCCATCTTGGGGCCTTTTCCGGCACTCCGTCGGAGGGGGATTCGATCATGGAGGGCCTCTACACCAACCTTGCTACCCTTCCGATGATCTGTGAGTAGTTTACCACAGACCTACAGGTCCATAGTTAGTAGCTAGATGGCTTCTTCTCTCTTTTTGATCTTCAATACAATGTTCTCCTCGATGTTCTTGGAGTTCTATTCGATGTAATCTTCTTTTGTGGTGCGTTTGTTGAGATCCGATGAATTGTGGATTTATGATCAGATTATCTATGAATATTATTTGAGTCTTCTCTGGACTCTTTTATGCATGATTAAGATAGCTTTGTATTTCTCTCTGATCTATCGATTTGGTTTGGCCAACTAGATTGGTTTTTCTTGCAATGGGAGAGGTGCTTTGTGATGGGTTGAATCTTGTGGTGTCCTCGCCCAGTGACAGCTGTGGTAGCGAGGCACGTATTGTATTGTTGCCATTAAGGATAAAAAGATGGGGTTTATATCATATTGCTTGAGTTTATCCCTCTACATCATGTCATCTTGTTTAAGGCATTGCTCTGTTCTTTTGAACTTAATACTCTAGATGCAGGCAGGAGTCGGTCGATGTGTGGAGTAATAGTAGTAGATGCAGAATCATTTCGGTCTAGTTGTCACGGACGTGATGCCCATATTCATGATCATTGCCTTGGATATCGTCATAACTATGCGCTTTTCTATCAATTGCTCAACAGTAATTTGTTCACCCACCGTATGTTTTCTTTCAAGAGAGAAGCCTCTACTGAAAGCTATGGCCCCCGGGTCTATTTTCCATCATATTATTTTCAGATCTATAAAACCAAAAACTCAAAATTACCTTGCTGCAATTTATTTATATTTACTTTATTTTTTGTTTTATTTATCTTTTATATCTATCTCTATTAGATCTCACTCTTGCAAGTGACTGTGAAGGGATTGACAACCCCCTTTTCGCGTTGTGTGCAAGTGTTTGTTAGTTTGTGCAGGTGCGTCTATTGGGGACTTGCTTGTACCTCCTACTGGATTGATACCTTGGTTCTTAACTAAGGGAAATACTTATCTCTACTTTGTTGCATCACCCTTTCCTAATCATGGGAAATAACAACGCAAGCTCAAGAAGTAGCAGGAATAATTTCTGGCGCCGTTGCCGGGTAGGTTCTACATCAAGCCTACCAAGTACCTATCATAAACTCTCATCTCTTGCATTACATTATTTGCCATTTGCCTCTCGTTTTCCTCTCCCCCACTTCTAAAACATTTTCAGAAAATCACAAAAATATTTGCCTTTTTATTCGCCTTCTTTCCGTTCTCCTTTTCGTTTGCCTTTTTTGCTTGTGTGCTAGATTGCTTGCTTTGTTATCATGGCTAGTCCTTATATCATAGTTAGTACTCCGAAAAGTGAGGTTCTTAATTTTAAACAAAAGGGGGGATTTAAAAGATTCTTGGTATAGAATTTGTGATGCTCAAAATAGATCTACTCGTAAGCAATCCACTACCATTCTTCTTCGAATTTTTTATGTGGGTGTTACTACTTGGTATAGATATGTGCTAGACACCATTACTGGGGGTAATTTCTTGGGTAATCACCCCATGTATGCTTACAATGTTATGGTAAATTTAGTGGGATCACCACCACTCATGGTTAATGAAACAGCTTTAACTTTGCAACATGTGATGCAAAGGCTTGATATTATTGAGAATAAAATTTCTACCATGGAGCTTATTGAAAATTTGGATAAAAAGATCCATAATCACACTACTCAAATTGGATCTAAGGTAGGAATCACTTTAAGAAACCTAAAAGAGAAGGAACCTATAGTTAGTGAGAAAATTGAGCAAAGTTCTACTAGAATCGATAAGATAGAGGATATTAGTACTAATTTGGGTTCCGTCTTTGCCGCTATTAAGACTACTCCAAAGTCTCCCCCTACTAAAGCTACTAAGTTTATTTATGTTCCTAGAAATAAGGGTGAATCATCTAGTAAAGGAAACAAGGATCTTAAGATGATAAATGTTTGCCCCAGCTATGTCAATATTGTTAAGGAACCAATTGCTACAAACGAATTTCTTGTTTTTTACCTAGGAGCGTGATCATCAAAAAACCTAATGCAATTCCTAGGAAGTATGGATGTGTAATTCAAGAATTAAATGCCAAAGATGGCAGTACCTAGATCTATTGCAATTTGCCTAGCTAGGGGCGTTAAACAATAGCGCTTGTTGGAAGGCAACCCAATTTTATTTTGTGTTTTTTGTTTTTGCTTTTGTTTTTCAATAAATACACATTATTACTTCTGTAGTTTAAGTGTTTTAATTAGTGTTTGAGCCAAGTAAGACCTTTGGGATGGCTTATGGTGATAGTTGATTTAATTTTACTGAAAAACAGAAACTTTTGCGTCCAATAGCATAATTTTGAAAATTCACAGAAGCGACAAAAAATTCTGAATATGTTTACACGAGATTGATATATAAATTTCCTATGTTGTCCTAATTTTTCAGAATTGTTAGAGTTACATAAGTATGAGTAATATTCAGATCTTCACAGATTGTTCTGTTTTTTGACAGATTGTGTTTTCTATGCATTGTTCTCTTATTTTGATGAATCTATGGGTAGTATCGGGGGGTATGAACCATGGAGAAGTTGGACTACAATATATATAATGCTAATATGAATTTAGAATAAGTTCATAATAGTACCTAAAGTGGTGGTTTGTTTTTATTATATTAACGGAGCACACGAGTTTTTTGTTAAGTTTTGTGTTGTGAAGTTTTCAAGTTTTGGGTAAAGTTTTGATGGACAATAGAATAAGGAGTGGCAAGAGCCAAAGCTCAGGGATGCCCAAGGCACCCCAAGGTAATATTCAAGGAGAACCAAGCATCTAATCCTGGGGATGTCCCGGATGGCATCCCCTCTTTTGTCTTCAATCCATCGGTAAAATTACTTGAGGCTATATTTTTATTCACTACATGATATGTGTTTTGTTTGGAGCGTCTTGTATGGTATGAGTCTTTGCTTTTTAGTTTGCCACAATCATCCTTGCTGTACACACCTTTTGAGGGGACACACATTAATCGTGAATTTATTATAATACTCTATGTGCTTCACTTATATCTTTTGAGCTAGGCAGTTGCTCTAGTACTTCACTTATATCTTTTTAGAGCACGGCGGTGGTTTTATTTTATAGAAATTGATGAACTCTCATGCTTCACTTATATTATTTTGAGACTCTTGAAAATAGTATGGCAATTGGTTTAGGTTATGAATTTAGTCCTAATATGATATGCATTCAAGAAGGATATAATAAAAACTTTCATGAAGATCATTGAATATATGAGAAGTTTGATTCCTTGCATTTTTTGAGATATAAAGATGGTGATATTAGAGTCATGCTAGTTGGTAATTGTGGTTGAGTAATAATACTTGTGTTAAAGGTTGTGATTCCCCAAGCATGCATGTATGGTGAACCGTCATGTGATGAAGTTAGAGCATGATTTATTTTCGATTGTCTTCCTTATGAGTGGCGATCGGGGATGAGCGATGGTATTTTCCTACCAATCTACCCCCTAGGAGCATGCGTATTAGTACTTTGTTTCGACGGCTAATAAATTTTTGCAATAAGTATGTGAGTTCTTTATGACTAATGTTGAGTCCATGGATTATACGCACTCTCACCCTTCCACCATTGCCAACTTCTCTTATACCGTGCAACTTTTGCCGGTTCATTAATCCCACCATATACCCTTCCTCAAAACAGCCACCATACCTACCTATTATGGCATTTCCATAGCCATTCCGAGATATATTGCCATGCAACTTCCACCGTTCCATTTATTATGACACGTATCATCATTGTCATATTGCTTTGCATGATCATATAGTTGACATAGTATTTGTGGCTTGGCCACCGTTCATATTTTTTATACATGTCATGCTAGATCATTGCACATCCCAGTAAACCGCCGGCGGCATTCATATAGAGTCATATTTTTGTTCTAGTATCGAGTTGTAATTCTTGAGTTGTAAGTAAATAAAAGTGTGATGATCATCATTATTAGAGCATTATCCCAACGAGGAAAGGATGGTGGAGACTATGATTCCCCCACAAGTCGAGATGAGGATCTGGACAGAAAAATAAATATAAGAAAAAAGGCCAAAGAGCCCAAAATAAAAAATGAGAAAAAAAGAGAGAAGGGACAATGTTACTATCCTTTTTCCACACTTGTGGTTCAAAGTAGCATCATGTTCTTCATGATAGAGAGTCTCCTATGTTGTCACTTTCATATACTAGTGGGAATTTTTCATTATAGAACTTGGCTTGTATATTCCAGTGATGGGCTTCCTCAAAGTGCCCTAGGTCTTCGTGAGCAAGCAAGTTGGATGCACACCCACTTAGTTTTCTTTTGAGCTTTCATACACTTATAGCTCTAGTGCATCCGTTGCATGGCAATCCCTACTCACTTGCATCGATTTCAATTGATGGGCATCTTCATAGCCCATTAATTTGCCTAGTAGATGTGAGACTTTCTCCTATTTTTTGTCTTCTCCACACAACCTCCCCCATATTCTATTCCACCTATAGTGTTATATCCATGGCTCACGCTCATGTATTGCGTGAAAGTTGAAAAAGCTTTAGAACATTAAAAGTATGAAACAATTGCTTGGCTTGTCATCGGGGTTGTGCATGATAAATACTTTGTGTGATGAAGATAGAGCACGACCACACCTTATGATTTTGTAGGGATAACTTTCTTTAGCCATGATATTTTGAAAAATTATAATTGCTTTATTAGTATGGTTGAAGTATTATTGTTTTTATGTCAATATTAAACTTTTGTTTTGAATCTTATGGATCTGAATATTCATGCCACAATAAGAATAAATACTTTGATAAACATGTTAGGTAGAATTCCACATCAAAATTTCTGTTTTTATCATTTACCTACTCGAGGACGAGCAGGAATTAAGCTTGGGGATGCTTGATACATCTCCAACGTATCTATAAATTTTGATTGTTCCGTGCTATTATATTATCCATCTTGGATGTTTTATATGCATTTTGGTACTATTTTATATCATTTTTTGGGACTAACCTATTAACCTAGTGCCTAGTGCCAGTTGCTGTTTTTTCCTTGCTTTTGCCTTTTACAAAAAATCAATATCAAACGGAGTCCAAACAGAATAAAACTTTACGATGATTTTTTTGGACCAAAAAAAACCCAGGAGACTTGGAGAGGAGGCCAGAAGACCTACGGGGAGGCCACAAGCCCTTGGGGCATGCCCTAGGGGGGCGCCCCCAGGCTTGTGCCCCCCCCCCCCCCCCGTAGATCGTCTAACCCTAATTCTTGCTCCATAAATACCCAAATATTCCCTCTACGTCAGAAGCGTCCACAAAAATACTTTTCCGCCGCCGCAAGCTTCTGTTCTCGTGAGATCCCATCTTGGGGCCTTTTCCAGCACTCCGCCGGAGGGGGATTCGATCATGGAGGGCCTCTACACCAACCTTGCTTCTAGGGCTGGAAAAAAAGCTCGAAGCTCGCGAGCTAAACGAGTAGCTCGTGACTCGGCTCGAATCGAATCGAACTCGAAGAATAACGAGTCGAGCCAAGCTTTAGTTTAAGATCGTTTATAGAACGAGTTAAACAAGCCGATCTCACGAGTACTCCTATAACTCGTTAGGCTTGGGACAAAAGATCAGCAAGGCACCCTGCGTCCCAGGCGCACAACACAACACCTAGACATTCAAGGAAATTGCAATTGTTTGGCCATGTATATGTTACTAACTTGCTGATCACTGTGGTCATGTACAATTGTTTGTGGTCAATGGTAATGTACATAGTACTGACTTGATGGTACGTACTGACAATTGAACATATAAACCCTCCTAGACTCGTAGTCACAACTGTTGCCTCCACGTCGCCTTTAAATCGCTATGCCACCACCTGTTAATTCGGTGCCCCGCTGGGGGCATTTTAGTAATTTCACGTCTAGATGTATAAAACTCAGTCGCTCAGTTGACAAACCCTAGCCGTCGCCCGCTCCCGCACTCTCCTTCCCCTCCTGCCTCTTCTCTTCCCCGCCTACTCCTCCTGTTGCCGCTGCCACCTCCGCTCCTGCTGTCACCGCATCGCTGCCCCAAACCCCTGCCGCATCGAAGAGAAACCCATGGCGGTGTACAAGCCCGGCGGCGGCGGGGCCTCCTCCTCCTCGCACGCGTCCACCATGGACCGATCGTGTCAGGAAGAGGAGAGGAGCAGCAGCCGTAGCGCGTCCTCAGTCCGGCCTCGACAAGAGAAGGGGAGCAGCAGCCGCGCTAGCTGGTGCGCACCTCGTCGCCACCTCTCCTCACCTTCTCCCAGGTTCCTGATCTGGAGTGGGAGGGACACACGCCGGCGAGGCCAGGCTACCCTTGACACGCATGTACTCCCCCTCTCCCCTTTGTGCCCTCTCTCTCTTCCCCGACCTCTCTTTCTTAACTTCTCCTATTTGCTATTGTTGTGTCAGAACTGATGGATATCAAGGATTGCTGCCTACAAGTTATGTTTCCCCGTTATAAGGACTCCATTCAATTGATTATTTTTTATGGCTGCAGATGTAGAATGTTCTCACTATCAACTCTGGAATAACTAGCAAGTAGTGGTGTCAATGGCATCCGTGGGAGCCATTTTGGTGGCACATGGACATCACGTTCTGGAATAAAGTAAGTCTCACAATCAACTTGGGAAGATGAGGTAGGCTGCCTTCAATTTTCTATCTGGGTAGCAGCAACAAATTCATGAATATACCGCTTGTTGCCTTTGTTATTGTGATCTATGCAAAAAGTAAATTTTGCTTGAAGATTGCAGCACACACAGATTGCTTGGCAGACTAAAATAAGTAGGAGCTTCTGATTGGACCCTTCAAGCAATAGTGTTGTTAATATATTAGTTATTATATTATGTTACTAGAGTATTAGAATAACTTCCTGATATATGTGTTTATATGATTTCTGACATTTACTGCAATAATATTGATGGCCAGGCACTATACTGTGCATAAACAAAAAAATCAGTTTTTCTTTTCGTAGTTGCAGCAATTTTCCTGTACCAATAGTGTGACACTACACTACTCTTCATTTTTACAGGCCATGGAACAATAAATAACTTGGCAACGGATACCCTGTGGTCTACAATTATACTGTAATTATGTGTGCACATTGGATCTATTGGATGTCTTAATGTATTGTTAATCGACAACTACTGATGCAAAGGTATGTTCTATTTGTAATATGAAATGATTCTTATTTGTACCTCTAGCAGTCCTTCTCACACTTTCTATTTGTAATATGAAATGATTCTTATTTGTACCTCCAGCACTCTTCTATCGCTCCTTTTAGAACTAATGACATAAAAAATGTGGTCTGGAGTCTGGTCGTGTTTGAACAAAGTTGGTCAGAATGATATAGTTGTTTTCTTCAAGTTCATTATATTAATTTTTCCACTATATAGATTATTTATTTGTTCACACAACACATGGCAGGAGATGTGTGTCGAGAGGCACATGAATACGCACGTGGGCTATTTTTCAGCATGGTAGTCTAAAAAACTGTGGTATTCTCAGAAAATGCTTTGCTATCAAACAGGGCAAGTGCAGATTTCCTTGAATATAGTTTATTTTACAATTGTGTTGCCAACGTGCTTCCTATTTTATCACCATAAAATATTTCTAGGTGCTCATATAAAATTTAGTGGCGCGTATGGGTGATTGTAGTGCAGTTTTGTTGATCTGCTTGCATTTTCAGCATTATAGTGTTGATATACTATCTCAATAAAACAGTGAATATGTATAATATGTACAAGCTACATTCAAGTTATGGCAGTGTGCCTGGGTAAGACGAACTGGTAATCTTCTGCTAGCTGAAAAAAAACTTGTTTCGTCTTTACATGTGTTTCTTGTTGAAACTCTTTTTCGTCTTTGCATGTGTTTCTTGCTGAAGCTCGTGATTTTCAAGTTATGGTAGTACATATGTCTACCCACTTGTATGACTTCCGATATTGTCCTTATTTTGCTCCTCCTTAGCCTTGTTATGTTAGTGCAGTTCTTTTAAATAGCAGGGACAGAGTCCCAGAAAACATGCCTGATTGCTTTTCTTAGTGGTGCACTTGCAAGTATATGTGGTCGTTTCTGTTAGTTTCTCATGCTTTTCTACAAAGTGATAGGTTAATAATGTCATCAACAATTTTTTCCTTAACTGATCAATATCTTAGAAGTTGTCACTCATTAGTTTTCTTTTCCTTATCTGATCTCTAGCGAGTAGAGTGATTTATTTTCGCAATACCTAATTCTGATCATAGGTAATGAAAGATTTGTTTTCATTAAATGAGATTCTTGTTTTGTGTTGATTTTGCAAAATTTCTGTAGCTACATATTTGCTCAATCCAATAGACACATTTTAATCAACCTTTAGTATAATGTATTTCCAATTGTTCATAACTACATAAATTTCTGTTGTGATTTTGCAAGATTTCGAAATTATTGTGTTTCAAAATTGTTATACTGATTCCTCAATGCTCTGTTCATGGCTTTGTTCTTATTTTATCCAAAAGACAGATTTTACTCAACCTTCAGTATAATATTTGCTTTGTTCTTATACTGATTCCTCGATGCTCTGTTGATGGCTTTGTTCTTATTTCTGAAGGTATATATTTGCTCTATCCAAAAGACAGATTTTACTCAATCTTTTGCCTTTTAGAAAAAGGGAGATGCCATTTAGACCTTACTCTGTCCAACTTGATCTTCAACTTGCCGCTATTGTTTCTAAGCATTTTCCCGAAAACTATTGTATTTGCTTTAGAGAATGAGCTCACCTTACTCAGAAGATATGCCAAGTAAAAAATTAGAAATTGAACAATTAGTTCCGCTCTTAAATTTTGCACAACAGTCCAAATTATCCAATAAATCATGTGTTAGCAGGGTCAGATTATAGAAGTTGAATCACTTGTTCTAAATTACCCAATCCAAATTATGGATGTTAATAATATGCTTTCTGTTAGACTATTAGTCAAATTGTCGAAAGCCGGAGCTGGGTCGAGGAGCCGGCCTCCGCCTTTGGCCATTACGTGAGAAGCAACACCGGTGTTGGCCGTTACCGTGTGCAGAGTGCGTGAGTTAGTTATTTAATTCCATCCTTTCCATCTCATGATGTGATTTTTCCTTTAGGATGAATTAGTAACTTTGTGTGGAGGTGGCACCACTACCTGCTAGTTGGTGTAATGCCGTGCTTGACAGGGTGATCTGCAATTCCGAGTTTGTTTAATGGCTTAATGTCTAAGCACTCATCCTCTTATTCTGTTGTGTTGCTACCAACTTGGTTTGCAAGGAACAGAGCTTCATCTGTGTACATCAAGATTGCTAATTGCCATCTGAAGGTTGGTTTTGTTATCTAAGTCATCAGTTTTGTCATCTTGATCAACGATGCAATTTCAGTGAGGATATGTTTACGTTGCTTATTACTGTGCTTGATAGGGTGATAGTAAGCATGAAGATGCCTAAGCTTATGAGGAAGTTGCAAACTGCGACCAAAAATTTTCACTTCAGGGTATTTCTTTTTACAATTTACTGCGCATGATACATATCCTTCGCCATTAACATTCTTTTCCTCTCGGGTACTCTCTTTCGATCTCGATCTCAGAGAGGAAACAAGGCAGCCACGGCCTCCTGCCCCCCCCCCTTCTCTCCCTCTCTCCCGTGCCTCCGCGCTGCCGCGGTACTCCCGCGCTGCACACCGCTGCTGTTCCCCAACCACGGCGCTGTGATGGTGCTTGCTCGCCTGGTCGCCACCTCGTCTCGCCCGATCTTGATATCATCCGGGGCGGCGCCGGCACCGCTCGACCGCGTCGTTGCCTCCTCTGCGTCATGAGAAGCGCCACCATTGCCTCCACCCCCACTGGGCAAGGAGCTCGAGGTGTTTGGGGGTTCGTGTTTCCTTCACAGGCCAAAACACTATTGGAGGTGTGTGTGCAGCTCTAATTTGCTAACATTCTTTTTTCTTTTACCGCTGACTACATCTATCAAATGAACTGTGTGGGTGCTTTCAGATAAGGATACTGGTTTTGTAGATTTAGTATGATTCTGGACATACTCTGAAACTAAAATGTACTAGATCTCACTACAAAAAAAAATACACTTCCGTGATGATACGTGTTTGTCACAGTAGGTCGTGTTTTTTGTCATGCATGTACATCCATGATAAATTTATGACAGAATCAAGATAGTCATACATGTGCTGTCGTAGAAGTGTTCCATGACATTACCAAAATTATCATCACGGAAGTGTCCACCTCCATGACGATAAATCGCGCTTCACAGAAGTGCCTTCGTCAAGGGTGACCGACACGTGGCATCCACCGTAACGGAACGCCGTTAAGCTATCGGGTCGGGTTTTGGATCCGATAACCCGTTAACAGCCCCGACCAATGGGGATTTTCCACGTGTAAAATCATCATTGGCTGGAGGAAACACGTGTCGGCTCATCGCTGGGACAGATGTCATCCACTCATTGGACAGAAGGTGCCTATGATACGTTGACACGTGGCACGGCCCAACAGAGGCCCATTCCTGTGAAAAGGCCGGCCCGTTTGACTTGGTCAAAAGGTGGCGGGCCGGCCCATGGAAAGGCTGTTAACGGCCTGTTCGCATATAGCCCATTTACAGCCCGCTAACCCAAGGCCCGTTACGCCCTATTCGAATTAGGCCCAGTAGCGTCATCTGGGCCATCCAATATGATTCCAGCCCATTTTCACTTCTGGCCCATGTATGGCCCATGACGTCTTTCGGCCCATATGAGGCCCTATGTAACTCTTGGCCTATTAACGGCCCGTGGTGAAACTGGCCCGTAATGAACAGTGTATCACTTTACACCCATTAACGGCCCGTGGTGAAACTGGCCCGTAATGAACAGTGTATCACTTTATACCCATTAACGGCCCGTTATTCCGTTGGGCCGTTTCCAGCCCATGTTATCTTTCGGCCTTCTCAGAGCCCATTTATTCTTGGGCTATTTTCTAGCATTCGTTTACTTACGGCCCGTTACTGTCATTTTCTGCTTGTGGGCCAAATTCAGCCCGTGGTTACAGTCGGCCCGTTTGTGGTCCGTTAATACGTTGGGGCATTTTCATAGCGTCATCAAATACGGCCTATTAACGATGGCCCGTTATGGTCGGCCCATGAACGGACGATTCCAACTCTAGCCCGTTTACGGCCAGAATGCGGTCTGTTTGGCCCATGTTTGGCCAATCGATCATACGGCCCGTATAAGGCCCATTGATGATACGGCCCGTAGAAGGCCCATTGTTTTTACGGCCCGTAGAAGGCCCACTATTTCTACGGCCTGTAGAAGGCCCACTGTTTCTACGGCCCGTAGAAGGCCCACTGTTTCTACGGCCCGTAGAAGGCCCACTGTTTCTATGGCCCGTAGGAGGCCTAGTGTCACTACAGTAAATATTAGCCCATGGTTATTGTGGCCTAGTTTTAAAAATAGGTTATTGCAGCCACTAGCAAACCGCAGAAAAAGAACTGCACTAACTACAAGCAAACAAATAAACAAGACAACAAGGAAATAAATAAGCAAGCAACTTACACTAGGCTATCACGGCTATTACACATATTACATCCACTAGGCATCAAAGTTCACCACCAGTGCAAATATAGGGAACACAGCAGCATATAAACGCCACAGCAAAACAAGTCCAGAGCTGAAGCCACTTCAGAAGAGCTCAAGAAACAATATCCTGGGTACCCATAATGCTGGCAAGATGCTTAGCAAGCTTATTAACTTTCTCTTGTTTGGCGCTTAAGTCCTCCAGCGCTTGCTGTTGCACCAGAAAGTATGCATCTGAATTCTGCAGGGACTTCCTCAGTCCTTCGGCTTCCTGTCGCATAACATCTGATTGATGTCTTTCAACTTGAAGTTGAGACTCAAGAAGCCGAACTGATTCAGGCAACGAGTTCGAAGAGCTGGTGCCAGCAGTGGTAGCCAGTAACTCGAACACTACATCAAGACAGGACTTTGGGGTTGTCTCAGTGTCTTCAATATAGTTTTTATCAGCTTTCTTGGAGACCAACAGGGATGTCTCACTATCTTGAACCTTATCTGCATTACTTTCTTTACCATTGCATAACAGGGTACTCTTCTCCAATATTTTATCCGTGTTCTAAAAGAGAAACAAACAAACACATCTCAGGTTTACAATGTAGTATATGAAACTCATTTTGGTAAACCAGTTCAGTAGTAAGGTGGACAGGATATCAGCATGAAACAAACATATATCTATGTAGTATGGTCACTGTATGGTCTATATCATTCTAGTTTATGTTGCCAAATCAAGATAGATACAGTTCGAATCATATCTATTTAAGACAAAGCAGCATAGACAGAATATAAGTGTGGGAAACTACACAGCAATAACAACCCTTGTAATGTGCATGGCATGAGAACATAACTGTTTATTCAATTGAAACTGAAATCAACATAGAGCAAGTTACAACAGCAAACAGCCAAACACGTTGAAGAAACAGGTTTAAAACATACCTGTTGCGCCATTGGAGTTTCAATTGCATCCTTCAAATTTGAAATTAGTTGGTATCAGTAAATACAGTGATGCAAGAGCAAAGTAGTATGAACCATAGCTACGGAACCTAACCTGAGAACAATTCTTCTTCTGCTTTAAGCGTTGACTTCGGGTTCGGAGTGGTGGTCCTTGTGATTTGGGCACTGTAGTTGCCTTACTAACTGCTCGTGTTTGGGTGCTCTGTGGTGGAGACGGTGTTGTGTCAACGGGAACTGGGTGTCTATCTGCTGGGGTTGGGGTTAGAAGGGGTGTAGCTGGTTCTCTGTCCAACTGGGTAGGGGTACAATCTGCATGAGTGTGGGTTATGTGTGGTGGGGCTGGTTCTTGGGCAAGTACAACCGTGGTTCTATCTGCATCGACAGGTAGCACGATCTTTTCTGAAGACCGTGTTTTTACTCCCACAGATACTGCCATCACTCCCTCCAATTGAAATGGCTGATAAACAAGAAAAGTAATTGAATGTACAGACATTGTAAGATAGATAGGTGCAATGGATAGTAGGGAAGAAAACAGGGCATGAAATAATTCACATTTATGTTGTCTAAGCAAACAGAATAGCAGGACATAATTTCACATATATGATGGCTAATTAAACAGGATAGCATGACACAATTTCACATGTATGATGGCTAACTAAACAGGATAGAATGACATACTTCAAAATATGATGACTATGTAAACAGGATGACATGATATAACTATACGATGTGTCTATTAAAGTGGTTGGCATGCCATAAATCACAAACATGCCGTCGATGGAAACATGATGGCATGATATAATTCACGAATAGAATGACATAATTTAAAATATGATGACTATGTAAACATGATGAGATGATATAACTATATTATGTCTTTAGAAAATGGGTTGGCATGCCATAATTCAGATACATGCTGTCTATGTAAACATCATGGCATGACATAATTCAAATATATGATTTATATACTAAGGAAGTGAGCAGAGGGCAATCGCATATATGATGTGTCAACTAAGGAGATGGCATTCAATATTGTGTATATGATGTAAAAACTAAGCATTGCAATACAACATATGCATTATATGAGTAATATAACCCTGCCAAGTTTGAGCATACACCTCAAGGGGATAATAGGACTGGTCATCTGCCTCTGAATCCTCCTCTAAAGAGCTATCTGTAACCAGCAAGATATCTGCTTCAGCAGGTAGCATTGTCTGCTCCGAAGACCTTGTTTTCACTCCAGATTTCTCCATCACCAATTCAAATGGCTGATGCATAGGAAGAGCAGTTGAATATACAAACATTGTCGACAAAAGCAATGAGAAATACAAAAAAAGGACGGCATGATATAATTCACATATATGACGCTTGCCTAAACAGCATGGCATTGCATAATTCACATACATAATGCCTTGCAACAAGATAACATTGCATAATTGACATATATAATGTCTTGCAACAAGATGGCATTGCATAATTCACATATATGGTAATTAGACACTAAACAGGTGGCATTCACACAAAGCACGTCTAAACTAAGCAAATGACATAGCAATGCAAGATACCATACGCACGATATGAGCAACATAACCCTGCCAAGTTAGGGCATGCACCTCGGGGGGGGGGGGGAATATGACTGGTCATCTGTCTCTGAATCCTCCTCTAAGGAGCTATCGGTAACCAGCAAGACATGCGCTTCATCAGATAGCATTGTCTGCTCTGAAGACCTTGTTTCCACTCCAGATTTTTCCATGACCGTGCCGAATGGCTGATGCACAGGAAGAGTAATTGAATGTACTAAAATTGTTGACAAATTTAACACGTAGTAAAAAAATGATGGCATGATATAATTCACATATAAGATGACTGGCTAACCAGGGTGGCATTGCAAGATTCACATATATGATGCCTGGCTAGACAAGATGGCATTGCATGATTCACATATACGATAAAGAAACTAAACAGATGGCATTGACACAAAGCATGTCTAAACTGAGCAGATGACATCTTTAATGTATATAGTAAGCAATGCAAGGCACCATATGCATGATATTACCAACATCAGCATGCCAAGTTAGAGCGAAGACCTCATGGGGTAAATAGGAGTGGTCTTCTCCTTCTGAATCCCCCTCAGAACAGTTATCTTCCTCTTGATTATGATCCGAAATGGGTGGAGGGGGGGCTGCCTTTGCGCCCACCATGGAACGACGTCTGCATGAAATTTTATTGCCACGCAAGGCTCATCTATTTTGCTCTACATGATCAGTTCCATTGTGTACAATAACTGGCATGCATAGGAATAAAACATAGTGAGATTATGTAAGGAGTGCATGCACAAATCCAAAGTGATGGTAGCAAACTGTGGATAGACCCAAAACCAATGATAGCAGGCAGATAATAGCTTTAGTTAAAAAATACAGATAATGGCTCCTTTAATGTTTGTTTGCACCCAACATGAAGCTCATAGTAGACACCGGAGATTAACCAGATAGTAGACAGATAGTACTAATTGCTGCCCCAATATGTACCCCACAACCATTTAAAAACTCAAGTTTTAGCATTAGTTTGGACCTGACTCGGAGTCTAATAGGTGAACACGACGATAATGTAGCATGTCATCATATTAAGCGATGCATAACGTAAGCAGACACGGAAGAGTGTGACCTCTCTTGCGGACCCGTGTAGTCCTCAAGGTCATCTGCTCAGTTGATGATGGTAATGCAGTTGCCGTGGCTGCCGGCGGCAGGGAAGAAGATCTGAGGCGGCGAAAGACAGTCTGGAGAGCGGATCCCTGCTGTGGTGAACCCTTCCGTCTTTCGAGCAGCTGGGCTGGGGTGGAACATAGCGCCGCAGGAGCAGTACAAACCACACAAGGTTTTCTTTGACACATATCTGTAACAGAAGTAATTGAGTAAGGGCTTGTTTGAATTTGAGGATTCTAACAATGCAGGGATAGGAAATAGACAGGAATAGGATAGGAATGCACGTGCAAAACAGAGAATTTAAAAACACGGGATTCCTGCCAATCTGAGTGTTTGATTCACAACAATTGGAAGGTCACAGGATGCAAAAAAAGCATGGAGAGATTAAGTCAAACCACAAGAAAATGTACGGTTATAATGCTATTATGCTATTATCTCTTAGTCTTGTGCTTAATGAATAGGAATATGAAAAGGAGGAGAAGTGGAAATTAGAATTCCTACGGTTTTTCTTTCAAGGAGACACTAAAGGAACAAATCCTACAGTTTTCCTTTGCTCCATTCCTTTGCACCAAATTCATGAAAATTAGTACCATAGGAAACTTTCCAATTCCGATGTTTTTCATTCACTTTTCCTTTCAAGCACTGGCGATTCTAGTAGGCAGACTTGAGCAAGGAAAATCCTACACTAAAAAAATGTTTTTCTGCTACTTCTATTACTTTGGACCCAGGCCACTGCCATACTAGCTCAACTCCCAGGCCCATCGACAAATGCACAGCTCAAACGCGCAGAGATAAATAATGATGGCGTTCAAGAGAGTCCATCACGGATAGCTAAGTTGCCTGGTACCTCACTGCTTGCCATATAGTAGGATAAAATAATCGTATTTCCCGTTACTACGAGTGCTCAGTGGACAATATATATAACATGTAGAGTAAAAAAGAGATGCAACAAGTGTACAACCTCTTTGGAGAAGCCATGTCGATCTCAGCGTGATTGGGTTGGCCGGTGAGGATGCTCCGGCTGACTTTGCTGTCAGAGGAGGGGAAGAAGATCTTAGGCGTCTGGAGATGGAGCCCGAGGTACTGCTCCGCTGTGATGGAGGGTTTTGTCGTTGGAGCAGCTCCGGTGAGTTGTACGACGTCGAGGCTGAAGCAGGACAAGAGAGACAACGAACAACGTTGACCTGAGTGGAATTCTAATAGCATCTCCAATACATGACGTAAAATACATAACCACAAAGTGCTAGATGTAAAATACATCAGCCGCTCATCTCTGAACTTAACTGTCGAAACTGAATTTAACTGTCGAAACTGAACTTAACTGTCGAAACTGAACTTAACCGTCGAAACTGAATTTTGCTGTCGAAACTGAATTTTGCTGTCGAAACTGAACGCACTAGCAAGGTGAGGCTACACGTCGGTCGACTGACTTTTTATCTCTGGTCAGTCGATTTTGCAGCCATTGGATGCGAAATCAAGGGCATGCGGTTCATCTTCAACCTCCACCCACCTGAGCCGCCAGCCACCACCGGCCAAACAGCAGCCTCCCGCCGCCCGCGGCCGGGGTGCGCCGCCCCGCCCGCCCCGAAAACACTCCCCACCGCCGGTCCGCCGCCGCCCCGGCCATCCCTCTAGGCCCCCCCGTGCCGAGCTTTTTCTCCGGCGATCCCCACGCCACCGCCGGCGACCACCGCCCCCATCCTGAACCCTAAGATAGATAGTGGGGTACCTCTCCGGCGAGCCCCCCTCCCTGCTGCGGCTGGTTCTTCCTTCACCCCGACGAGCCCCCCCACCCCCTAAAAATCGACTGACCCAAAAGTCGATTCAGTTGACTGAAGTGTAGCTAAATCGGAGCAGCATCGCAAGCAAGAGCAAGAGCGAGAGCAGCAGCGCGAGCAAGAGCAATAGCAAGAGCAGACCAGGCAGGGGACCGAGAGCAAGAGCAGACCAGGCAGGGGACCGAGAGCAAGAGCAGAGCAGCAGCGCGAGCGAGAGCTAAAGCAGCAGCAGCTCCTACTGATGTGGACGTCGCCGTCAAGGGAGCGACGCTGTGGAGGAAGTAGCCGGCGACGCCGCCGTGGATGGAGCCACGCCGTGTCGGCTCGGGACCGAGCGCCGGCAGCACCGTGAGATCAAATCAAGAAGAAAATGCGGCGATTAGTGTACAACCTCTTTGGTGGGGCCGATTAGGCCGCAGCTTCACCCAAGGAAACGGTGATGATGATGCTCTTCCAGTGGTGCAGGTGAAGACGGTGGTGTGGGAATGGAGGTGGCGCGAAAGACGAGGGGAACGTCGGGGCAGCTCCTTGGAGGTGGAGGACGGGGTGGCTGAACCGGCGGGACGATGAGATCGACGACGGATCCTCATCCGGTACGGTGGATGAGGGACGTCGGGGTGTTGCTGTGGACGATGTCGTCGGGGAAGAGGCTTCGTCACGGGCTTTCGCGGCCTCGGTGTACGAATGGGTGGGCGGATGGGATGGCAGTGGGGAACCATGGCTTAGAGACGCGCTTGTCCGAAATGTGGGGTAAGTTACGAAAGTACCCCCAACGATTTGAGGCGGTTCTTTCAGTTCAGGGGTACCACGGGCATTTCGCGTGTCGGGATTTCACAGGAGGTGGGAGTTTTCGCGCGCGTTGTAATTTCGGAATAGCAAGGCGCGGGTTGAGATGGAGGGAGTTGTCGGAGCACAACGAGACAAAGATATATCTTAAATATTTCGAGCTAACAAGGCGCGGGTTGAAGAGGCGGGAGTTTCGCAGCACGATAGATAGAGACGCTAGCTTGAATTTTCGGCATAACAAGGCGCGACTTGAAATTTTGGAAGAACAAGCTTAACGTGTACCCAAAAAAAGACAATTTGCACCTCAACATGCACAACACACACACACACAAACACCATTTAGACTAGAGTAAGGTACACGTGCATTGCACGCATGAGATTTGGCAACCAAATTATGAATAAATACCACATTATAGCATGCAAGCTTTGAGTCATATATGCATGATGTAGATGTTCGTTTAATTCTTATAGTTCATTTCATTCAAAATCATCTAGAGCTAACAAGGCGCGGGTTGAAGAGGCGCGAGTTTCGCAGCACGATAGACAGAGACGCTAGCTTGAATTTTCGGCATAACAAGGCGCGACTTGAAATTTTGTAAGAACAAGCTTAACGTGTACCCAAAAAAAGACAATTTGCACCTCAACATGCACAACACACACACACAAACACCATTTAGACTAGAGTAAGGTACACGTGCATTGCACGCATGAGATTTGGCAACCAAATTATGAATAAATACCACATTATAGCATGCAAGCTTTGAGTCATATATGCATGATGTAGATGTTCGTTTAATTCTTATAGTTCATTTCATTCAAAATCATCTAGTTTTTATAAGAAAGCTAATCTATTTTAAGATTCATGGAATTGTGCGTCGTAAGACATAAAGTAAAAACAAATAATGGCAAATCATGTAGAAAAACATTTGAGCAATTCTGATACGGAAGATTCTAGAACAAATAAGAAGTGCTTGTGTTTTGATGTTTGTGCATTATGCTTAAATTCAACCATGGAGTCTTCTAGATTATACATGTGGCGAAATCTGGTGGAATCTAGATGATATCCAACAGCCAGTAGTGCTCAAATTTGCCATCTTTGGACCATCGGATTTGCCTCATCCAACGACCATCTTTCAAAGTTAAAGTTACCCGCACACAATATAAAAAAATATAAAATATAATATATATATAGGGGTATAGATATAGATATGTGATGCGAAAGCCGCCCATCATCTCCAATTAGAATAGTGTGTCCATGCACGGATGCGATGTGGCCAAATGATGTTTGCCATCGGTATCTCAAATTCAAATCAGTCTGACCTTGTTCAATGTGTATACATTACAACATGCTCGTTTCCAAACCACACCGCGCAGATCTCCGTTATATTCATGCATGCATGGGTTTCAAACATCAGGATCTCTTATTCAAATATTTGAATTCAACTTTACATTGATTATGACCTCACCTATTCTTTTACACCCACACAGTAGTCTTCTCTTTATAATTGTACCACTAACTTTCTCTCGTGCATGCATGCACACACACTACCAGTCGGCATTATCCATCGCATGCATACAATCTTTTTCTTCAGGTCGGTCTCCCATGAAGGCACACACCCACACACATCCCCCTCTCCATCATATCGGGCATTCTTTATCTCTCACGCGTGCATGCGCAACGATCGATGTTCCTCTATGTATGTGTGTATATAGCTAGGTCTTTCATAGTTTTCCACACAAACCGATCAATCGATATATCCAGTGAGGTCTCGCCCTCTTTCCCACGTCCACATCGATCAATCTATACCTCTCTATATAGGATTAACATATATAGCTAATACACCCACATTAATTATATATCCAACGTCCCCCTCTCATCATCCATGCCTTCCGCTTCATCTCTCAGACGCGTGCACAATGGCGAAGACAGGGGCAGTAAGGGCCCTGCCCCCCTCCCCCCTAACATCACTATATATCGAGGCTAATATGAATGTGATCATTAGACAATTGCTGCTAAAAATGGTTTAAGTTCATGAATTGACCCTTCTCGTAAAGGATTAGCAATGCTTGGCCCCCTAGCTCATTTATTTTTCATGGCTCCGCCACTGCGCGCAACAGCGCACGTGTTCGCCCCCACTCTCTAAATATCGATCTCGCACTTGTGCATTCCTTCATAGTCTCCCTCCACTCGGCCCGTCGCACCATCTTCTAGCCCCCCACCGGATTTTGCCACATGTACAATCTAGCAGACTCCATGGTTGAACTTAAGCATAATGCACAAACCTCAAAACAACAGTGGTTCTCTTTTGTTCTAGAATCTTCTGTATCATAACTGCCCAAACTTTTTTTCTAGTTGAATTGCCATTATTTGTTTTTACTTTATGCTTTACAACACACAATTCCATGAATCATAAAATACATTAAGGGCTTCTTTGATTCAAAGGATTCTGAAAGGAATTTTGGAGGATTCTAATCATTAGCAATTTTTCCTATCTTGGTTGTTTGATTCGTAGGATTGTAAACCATAGGAATTTTTCCATATGATTCATTTGCACTAGATTTCATAGGAAACATCCCATCCACTCAAACCTCTTTGAAAGAATTCTGTGTTTTTTCTATGCACAATCAAACACTCGTACAATCCTGTAGGATTCAAGACGACATTCCACTATAATCCCATGTTTTTTCCATTCCCGCGTTCTTAGCTTTTTTATAAAAACTAATTGATTTTGAATGAGATGAACTATAAGAATTAAACGAAGGGCTACATCAGGCATATATGACTCAGAGCTTACATGCTATAGTGTGGTATTTATTCATATTTTGGTTGCAAAATCTGATGCGTGCAATGCACGTGTACCTTACTAGTACTTCGAGTATGTGCAAAACACGTAAATTAGAATACCAATGGCACACTACACAGTGTCTCTCTTACAGTTCATGAAGCCACGTGGCACATGTGGAGGCGTTGTTGCGACCTCCTTGCGTGGATTGATCACAGTGACGTGCTGCTGGTTCCAGAAGAATGTACTCGTCCTCCCTGAGCCATACTGGCGGTACATGCACGAAGTGAAGATGTGCACGCACGCCACGCACGCACTCATTCCCTCGCACGCACACGCGGGTACACGGGCGGATGCAATTTTGTACCAAGATCCACCCCATGTGATAATTTGACGCGTGTAAAGTCGTTCACTTCATTGATGGTCAATTAATACAGCGCATGCAAATTGAGTGGACGTGAGGGCGGAAGAAAGACATTATTACTCCACTGCGCGCATGCGAGTAGTTAAATCGTGGGTTGCTAGTAGTACTTCCATTGGTCTCCTTCGTATTTTGTGCCAATTTTTGACAGTAACATAATATTTACGCATTTGAGCAGTGTAGTACTTGAAATTTATGTTCCGCTAAACTCATCGGGAGCCGTTTCGGGCCTCGAAACCAAAACCATCAATTAATCTTTACCTTGTTCCCATCACATTCGAAAGCCTGCTCACACCTACTAGTACGTACCAAACCTGAACGTGTTCCCACTATGCAGGTATTAGTACTAGTGCTAGTACTTAGGTTATAAAAAGGGGAACCACCTAACCGAAAATTACTCTACCTTTCCTCCTCATAAGTGCTTCTTCTTCGTCCGTCGTTGCCATGGCCGGTGAGCAGAGCTCTAGGTCGAGAACTACTCGTAACAAGGGAGCGGCAACTAAGGCGGCGGAAAAAAAAGAGGGCTCGCCGCCACGCAGAGACCTCGAAAGATCTCTCACGGGCAGGCGATGGCTCCCAGGAGCGCCCTAGCCGCGGAGGCGAACATGCCGAGCCGGCGGAGCTAGAGTCGTTATCCCTCAAAGGCATGCCCGATCAGCTCAATAAGCAGAAGGAGTTCATCCAAGGCTTGATGGAGTTGCTGAAGGAGAGCCTCGACGACATGCCCGCTGAGCTCAATCAGCAGGGGGAGTTGACCGCCGGCTTGGTGATGCTGCTGAAGAAGAGCATTGCCTCGGAGAAGAAGGCGACCGGCGAAATCCTGCGACTTCAGGAGGACAAGGCGAAGCTCTGCCACGAGATCGACCTGTTGAAGGAGAAGAACGCCGGCTGGAAGAAGCTGCATGAGAATAGTAGTTCCTCGATGAAGATGCTGCAGGCCCTCGTCATGGAACAGAAGGAGGAGTTGGCGAAGCTCCGCATCGAGCACCCGGCTGCTGTCAAGGTACGTAATGCGGCCGTGGAACAGATGATGAAGGCTCGCGTCGAGAAATCCTGCGTCATGGACAGAATGAAGAAGATGGCGGAGGAGACGCGCAAGGGGATGGAGGTCGTGGAGGCGATGAAGAAGCAGTTACGACTCCGCGGTGAATTAGATCATTTGGGGTGATAATCTTCCTTCTTCTTTTGCTCCTGTGTTTCATCTTTTGCTTCGGGTGTTTCGTCGCACGTGTCACGTTCTCTACGAGGCATGAATAGAACAATGTTTTCTTTTGAGGGAATGAATAGAACAATGCTAACAATGAGATGACTAGCAAATTAGATCATTTTTATCGCCATATGGCACTGGGCTGCCGTGTTTCGTGCTCCTCCGTCGCAGTACTACTCCAGTGGAAAACTTGAGTATACCGCACGGTTCTTTGCTCCTCCTCGATCAGGTCGTCGGCGCATTTATACGAGCAGTCAAATCACAAGGCCCCGCCTTCCAGCAGTAATGAGCCATCAAATCACAAAGGCCCTCGCCTCTCGTGAAACCGACCAAGCTAGACTGCCCCCCTCTAGCCTTTTAAAAAATGTATACTTTTGTACAGTAGTAGTATCGATGGATTGCGCCATGGAGCAAAACTTGAAATTAAAAAAAAGGTGGTACATATAGAGAGCGCTCGTCGCCAAATTATGCATATAGTACTATTAAAAAGGCTAGTCACAATAATGGTGTCCAGCACAACCCACCCCTCAAATAAAACTAAGAGGGTGCTTGGATACGTTTTAGTCCCATGACTAAAAGTAGTGGGACTAAAGCATGCTAGCCTCACCCATGCTTGGATCCAAATACTAAAAAGGCTAAAAGCAAGTTAATGAGCATTTATTATCCTCCAAACCCTCCAATCCAGAACTCGCCTGTGTTAAAGGAGAGGAGTTAAATGAGTAGAGAGAGGACTAATCCACATTTTAGTAGGGGTACCCCTGACTAAAAAAATTTAGTCTCAAGACTAGTTTTAGCCCCTCTTTAGTCAGGGGTGCTTGGAACTTTAGCCTCTTAAAGAGACTATTTTTAGTCAGACTAAAATAAGTCCCTTGGATCCAAGCACCCTCCAAGCATCCTGGAATTCTTTGACAAAACTAAGCACCCTGAAATTCTTTGACAACTAAACTGCTGGCTATATGATGTTGGCCATATATATTGTACGTATATAATGTGAAGAAACGGTGGTAGTACTATACCAACTAAAAGATGAAATGTAAGAAATACTAGTATGTACGTACTGAAGAGTTAAAGTAACGAGAAGAAACATAACATAGTTCTGTTGGGGGCTCAGCACAACACACCCCTCAAATTAAATTAAGCACACCTGAAATTAAACTTTGCAACTATTCCGGTAGACACTGCATTAGAACCACCATGAGCAATGACACTGCCACCTTACTCGGAGTCCTCGTCCACGTCCTCGACTTCGTCCTTGTCCCTCTTCCTCTTGGTCGATACTTCTTTGCTTGAACCGCACACTTGGCTGTTGCTCTTCATCCAACCCTTGTAGATATTGAAGCAAAGGTAGCCATCCATTGCAGCATAGTGGATGTGGTCTATATCTAGTACATTCCGCTGCCATGTATGACGATGAAACGTGTATGGAGGTTTCTCCAGTTTACCGTACGAAGGATGAACCATGGCTCTTGCCAGGGTCAGCATTGAAGGCTGACGAGAGGACACCAGTCGATTCTTCTGGAGGTCGAAGGTGTTGCCTACAACGAGGCCTATCCGACGCAGGACTTCTTTGTCATTACCAAAGTCTACAGTAACGAATTTGACTAGGTTGCTCTCTGGGAAGTCCTTAAAATACTGGCACTCAATGTCGGCATGGCATATGTGGTAGACCAAGCATAAGTCATGCACGCAAACCTGGATCACAGCGGGCTTCTTCCTCTCTTTGTCCTTTAGATCCTTCCCTCGTCCCAGGACTGTGGTGTACTCAACATCTAGCCTAGCGACCCACTCATCATCTGAGTCTTCGAACATGCGTCTGAAGCGAGAAAGGCATCCTTTCACTGTCCCGGAAGAACGGGTGTAGATGACGTCGAACTCATCGCCGGTGATGGTTCTAACCTTGTACTCATCGCCGATCGTGGAGATTTGGGACGCCATGGATTTGGGAGGAGGGTTAGGATTAGTGGAACTGCCGTAATGTGAATGGACAGGACGACTAGGAGCGAACCGCCGTAGTATTGAAGGACGTGCGGGGACGAGTAGGAGCGAACTGCCAGCGTGCGAACGGCAGGGTAGTGGCTTTCCATTCTCCCATGATACGGGCTTCCGAGAGCCCTTGGATCTGAGATCGAACGGTTGCATGGCGTGATTCTAGACCTATGGGTGAATACCCTATCCTGGAGGGTTATTCTGCAAATTTTCAGCAACTTAGCATGCGACCGTTTGATCTCAGATCCAAGGGCTGCCAGTAGCCCGTATCATGGTCGTGCCTACCACGACCGTCGCGTCGCTCACGCGGTCGCGCCCTTGGAGATTTAACACGGTGCGTTAGACTATCTGATGTTCGCATGTCATACATAGTCATCACTTAGTCACTCATACTACAACAAGGTTGGCTATAAGGTTGCCTATAAGTGTATTTTTTTACTCCTCTCTATCTCTTTCTTCGTACTCCCTCCGTCCCATAATATAAGAACATTTTTGACACTAGTGTAGTGCCAAAAACGTTCTTATATTATGGGACACAGGGAGTACTAGTATTTATTGCATTTGCCAAGGAGTGACCTCTTCCAATGAAATGGTGTTGCTAAGTTTGCTTCATTTAATTAGCTATAGACTCAAAATTGTCTTTTCACCTAGGTACACGCACTTAGCACCGTTTCTTCCTTGGGTCACCAAACTAGTCTCTCTCTTCTTGATTAACTTGCCACATCAGACTTTATGCCTATGTGGCAAGCTTAAGCACCTGTAGGAGGAAGTAAAAGTAAGTACAATAGTGCGCTTTACATGGCATTTTTGCATATGTGGAGGAAAGAGAGGCAAGGAAAAAGTGGAGAAGTGGGCTCTCATGCAAGAGCCAACCTCTACTACATGGTGGAGCATTGGGAGAGGCACCTGTATGGAGGTGGTCAGGAATCGGGAGACTCATGCCGGTTGTAGCGCCGCAGTTAAAATGATAATGGCAAGTCAAATCACGGGGCCCCACCTGTCCAGCAGTAACTCGCTGTCAAATCACACAGCCCTACGTTTGCAGCAGCCTACAGGGCTCCTACGGTCGAAACGGGGGTCCTGTTGATCGGGAGGGGTGTGGCATACCGCAAAACGGACGAAACGGACCTCCTACGGTCGAAACGGGGGTCCTGTTGATCGGGAGGGGTGTGGCGTACCGCAAAACGGACGAAACGGACCTCCTACGGTCGAAACGGGGGTCCTGTTCATCGGGAGGGGTGTGGCGTACCGCAAAACGGGACTCCACGGGATACTGTTCATCTCCACCGTCGACCTCCTCCAGCCTCCACGGGCTCCTGTTCATCCAGCCTCCACCGCGCGCTACTCCACCGGCTACTGTTCAACCACCCCTCCACGGGCACCCCTCCACCGTCTACTGTTCATCCAGCCCTCCACACCACGGGGTCCTGTTCAACCACCCCTCCACCGTCTACTGTTCATCCAGCCCTCCACCACACCACGGGGTCCTGTTCATCCAGAGGCAACGCCACCGCTCACTGTTCATCCAACCCCCCCCCCCCCCCGCAACGCTCATTGTTCATCCCAGAGGCAGCATCGATCGGCTTCAGTTAGCAGCAGTAGCGAAGGAATCGGTCGATCGGGTTCAGTTAACAGCCATCGATCGATCGCTCGGGTTCAGTAACGCGTAGCCTGCAGTGCAATCGCTCGGGTTCAGTTAGAGCCCAATGCCTCGCTCGGGTTCAGTTAGAGCCAACGCCTCGCACACACACGCGTACGTGTACGAGAGAAACGCGCATCGCTCGGCCCCCGACCTCCCACCGTAACCGGGAACTCCCCGAAATTTTCCTCGCCCTCGCTTCTACCATGGTTTTTTCCGTCATGGACAGCCCAAAGAATGTCATGCAGCTGCGTCTCCGGCCCGCCCAGGACGAAAAGCCCATTTTCTGTCATGATTTTTTGTCATAGAAGTAGGAGCCCACCACATATATGATGATACCGGGTTTTGCCACAATTATCGTCATAGAAGTGTCATATGTATGACAGAAAAAAATATTCGTTCGGCCCAAAATGTCACGGATGTGTCTTTTTTTTGTAGTGTCTGTACCCCTGTACCTCTGGACATACTTTGGAACTAAATTATACTATTATGCAAGGTTGTTTCTAATGACAGTAAACTGCATAATGATGTTTCAAATTATTTTGCGCAAGGTTGTTTCTAACGACTTGTCCATTTGCTTATTTCCTTGTTCAGTTTGAAACCAGTCGTTTGGAGCAAATCAGCTCAAAAGAGATCCTTTGTACCATTTGCAGACTACCCACCTTCCTCTGGTAATTCGTTTCTGCTACGTGAATCTTGATGTACAATTCCCATTTCACTTACTAGCAACAACTATTCAACTTAGCTGATAATGAAGGAGATTAACAGGCCTGGAGTCTCGCTCGCCTCTGTTTTCCCCCTATGGACACACATGAGACTCAGATCTTGGCTTGTCATAGAGGAATTGATAGCAAGAATCAACCAGAGAAAGGATGTACACAAGGTACTCGATGGTTTTCCCCCAGCACTAGCTTTGTGTTGAGTTTGTTTTTGTATTTTTCTGTTTATGACTGAAGCGAGGAGAAGCTACACATTGTTGTTCTCCTTTACAGCCTCACGCATACACACAGTGCACATCCAGGCCGTGCAGTACACCATGACCCTCTCACCTTTGCCCATGCCTGTTATACGTGTGCAAAGCATGCCAACAGTGCCCAGCACCGATGCTACATGCCCTGCTTTATTTGTTACAGTTCTACACAAGTGGAAACCCCAAGCTAAATTATAGAGAACAAGAATAACTCACAGTCAGAGATCAGATTGAATGAGAACTGGTGCTATAATTGATTCTTTTGCAAGGAGGGGTTTCAGTGTTCAAACATAATGCATTTCCATTTTCAGTTTGACCAAACTTGTATGCGGAGTAAAAGGAAAAGGTGGGGGTATAACGACATATATGTGATTACATGGTAAAAATATAGGCCTAGGATATTTGAATGTTTGAGTATTTAACCAAAAACTACCACAATTGACGGAAACGTGACGGAAAACTACCACTCTATGAATTTGTGCGAAAAACTACCAAATTTGTCCTAAACCGTGGCAAAAAACTACCAAGTCGCGAAAGTGCTCGCTTCGCCCGCGCTAACCCCGAATCTGACCGGTTGGGCCCGCGAATCAGTTGCCACGCTGGCGAACGGACGGCCGCCGCGCGTTGACGGCCCGTCCGCTGTCGGAACGGCGGCTGTCGGTGGGCCAATAAGTGAGAGCGAGCTCAGCCACTCGCTCAGTCTCTTCCTCCTCGCTCGCTCTCACTCGTCCTCATCCTCTCCCTCTCCCTGGTGCTCTGAGCTAGGTCAGCCTATCGCCGTCGCCGCCGCGGCCATTGCTGCCGGTAGAAGTTGAGGATGCCATCCTGGAATGACGAGGAGAGCTCGGACGAGGACATCAACATGGTTTGAATGGATCCTCAGCTCTTTGTAAGTGCATAATGGTGGGACAGAGTTAGGGTTAGGGTTAGTTCATCCAAATTGGAGATTCCAAGTTGCTTTTGGTTTGATTCGAAGTTTCTTTTGCAGGAAACCCCTGACAGTGTGGTGGAACCATCTTTCTGTGGTTCTTACACTGAATCTGAGCCGACGTGCATGATGCATCATCAGAGGCCGAAGAAGATGGTGGCTTTTGAAGGTGCTTTGACTGGGAGGCGATTCCTGGGTTGTCCTGTGCAGCAGGTATTTAATCTTGAACGCTAACTTGTTTTGCTGGTGGAGATGTGTGATGTGTTTTGCTGCTGGAGATGTGTGGTGCAGCATGTGGTGCAGAGATGTGTGATGTGCAGAGATGTGTGTTGTAGTTTAGAACTGAAACTTGAAAGTGCCATACATATGGAAGCTATATATGAAAGTAGATCTTTAGTTAACTGAATTCAATACATGACTGAACCTGAGAACACATACATGCAGAGATCTTTAGTGTACTGTGAACTGAATGTATTAGTTAGGTGTTTACTGAATATAGCTGTTAACTGGAAAAGAACAGAGTTAAATGAATTTATATCTACTGCTAAATATAGCTGTTAACTGAAATTATCTCTGATGCTAAGTCAGGTGTTGTGTGCTTACTGTGAAATAATTATGTTTGCTTCTGTAGGATGTAGGTGTGAACTATGGGGTTGTGGAGTGGGTGGATGGTCCTTGGTCAGAGATTCTACAAAGGTGCCTAACCAGGATTTGGGACATGTACCATGAGCAGAACTTGGGAAGGGTGAATGACAAACAAGCCCATGAGAAGGAGGTGGCCAAGCTACAGAAGGAAATTGATTTCCTGTCAAACAACTGCAGCCAGTTGGTGGAAGATGTATCCAAGCTATTTGACTATCAAGATGGCAAGATGTCTCATGACATGGACTATACCAGTCAGGCAATCAATGAACTAAATGAGAAGAAGAAACAACTTGAGGATCAGGCAAAGATTGAGTTAAGTATGGAAAAGCTGAAGCTTGCCAAGGAGCAAAGGTGCATTCTTCAAAGCCAAGCAGATATCATTCAGAACATGAGGAAGGCCATGAAGGAAGTGGAGGGGGACAGGGACCTACTTAAGCAAGAGAAGAAGAAGCTGGAGTATCTGATTGTTGATCTGCTCAATGCTGGGCATGCCAACAAAGATAAGCTGGAGAGGATCAAGGCAATTATGAATGAGTGAACTGGTTGGTGTGTGGGTTAAGTAATTAGTAGGCCTATATATATAGCTGGCCTTGGAATGTCATGCATGTTAGGTGTATATTTTGGGAAAGTTTCATGTGCTTTCAGAATGGTATGAGGGAGGAAGGTACTGTTATGGTTTAAGAACTAGTTGGTTTTATCTATGATGTAATGACTATTATGTTAAGACCTACTATGCTAAGTGAGTACTCATGCTAAGTTAAGTAAGTAAGAATGTTTTATCTATGATGAGGCTGTTTTACTCTGCATATATCATGTGTGGATAACTGACAGTAGTGACATAGTTGGAAGTAGCAAGTAACATATATAGCAGTTAGCTTAGATAGTCTGACAAATAACTTAACATATGTAGTAAGTAGCAAGTAGCAAGTAACATATATAGATAGTCTGACATAGATAGATAGTACTGCCATTCATAGTCTGACATAGATAGCAACTACTAGTAGATAGTGCCTGACATAAATAGCAACTAGTAGTAGATAGTGCCTGACGAAACTGAACCTAGGAACTTACTGAACATTTGAAAGTTCAGGACTGACGAAACTGAACATTAGTGCACTGAAGTAACTGAAGGCAGCACTTCACTCCTCCTTCTTCAGCATCTTCAGGCACTGGGAGCAGCGCACCGCAGTCACAGCCGCCCTCTTCTTCTTGGCCGGCGCCTGCTCCAGCACATCTTCCTCGCCGCCATCTTGTTCTTGCTTCACGACGATGCCTTCTGGGAGATCGGCGACCTCCGGAAGCGCATCCACGTGGATTGGGAGGTTCCTATCCCCCTCCACGGCGTCGAGGACGGGAGCCAGCAGCTGCACTTCAGGCTCGTCGTCGGAGAGGACGACGACCTCATCCACCTCGTCGTCAGAGTCGTCAAAGGGCTCGTCCTCATCATCGTCACTGGACTCGTCGTCAGAGGACTCGCCGTTAGAGTCGTCAGAGGGCCCAAGGACCCATGGATTGCGCCTCTCCCAGTAGGCGTTGTTGATTGGGGCTGGGAGAGCGAGGACGGCGTCGGTGACGTGGTCCGCGGCGGCCGGCGGCGTGGTGGATGAGCGGTACATCCACCATCGGGAGCGCTGCCTGGGGTCGGGGGAGCGCTGCACCTCGTGCATCGCCCACAACAGAATGGTCGGTGGCGGGATGGTGCAGCCAGCTGGGAAGGCGCGCTGCTTTTCAGCAGCTGTCATCACCTTCACAAGGCCGCGGGCGTGGTTCCTCAGCATCGCCAGACTGGGGAACCAGCGCGCGATCTCCCTGTACTGCGCGCGCATCTCCTGGTTGTTGTCGGCGAGAGCTTCGATGGCCAGCTGCCAGTCCATGGCGACGGCGGTGGCGGCGGTTGTCGGCGGTGATTTCGACAGGAGAGAGGAGGAAGTGGAGTGGGCGGTGCGAGCGTGGCGAGTGGGCGAGTGAGCAGAGGGCGTGGTGGGTGGACACGTAATTAAGTCGTAGAATCTGAAACGGCTGGTTTTACTCAACGCACGCTCACCACACTGCCGGCTGCAACGCACGCTGAACAGACGACGTGGCTAACAACATATAATAAGTTTGGCCGATGCTAGTCAAACAAATCACCAGCACTAGCCCATTGGTATTGAACGCATGGTTACAACCAACTGGTCCTGGGTTCGAGCCCCAGGCCAGACTTTTTTTGTGCAGAATTTTTTTTCTAAAATGAATTTGGCAGTAACTTCTGAACTGTAGAAATGGCAATGTAAAACAAATAAAACAAATTAAAACAATTACAACATGCACCTAAACTGTACAAATGGCAAAGTAAAACAAAAAAAACAAATCAAAACAAATCAGTAGCACTTAGCCCATTGGTATTGGGCACAAATAAGTACCATACATTCAACATTGTCCACAAGTTCACATGTCTGAATTTAAGCAGGCTAGTAGCACAACACACATTTAGTAGCAGAACACAAACTTAGTACCATACACTCAAACTAAGTAGCAGAACACAAACTTAGAAACAGAGTTTCAATAGTTTCCACTAGCATTGAGATAGGATGCAAACTTGCTAGGAGGTTTCCTCTTCCTCTTGCCTGCCAATATCCCTGGTTCTCCAGTGGATGTTCTTGGTGCATTGAATGTTCTTGTTGATGCTGATCCTCTTGGAGCTCTTGTTGATGTTGATCCTGTTGCAGGTGCCTGGCTGCTCCTGCTGAAACTGTTGATGTTGAACCTCTCTTATTTGCTGCTATTTTTCTGTTCCTCATTGCTTTAGGAGGTGGAGCAGATGATGCTGGCATCTGTGAAGTTTGGTGTTGAGGTGGTGGTTGTGGAGGTGGATGTGTAGCACTAGAGGAACCCCTAAAAATTTCTCTATTCTCCTGCATGACAAAATTAATCAGTTAGTAAATAGACCAGAACTAAAATAATTAAACAAAGAATGCATCATTTTTTAATGACCTGGTGTAAGTTCTTTCTCATCTCAAGACTAGGTTTTAGAGCTTTCCCACAGTTTGTATATCTGTGGCCTTGTAGACCACAATTGCTGCATGTAATTGTTCCCATCCTGCTTGTGTCCTTTGGTGCAGGCACCTCAAACTGGCCCTTTCTCCTAGCTGTCTGTTTCTTGCCTGCTTTTTCTTTGAACACTGGGGGCTCAATATCCTGAGTATGGGTGCCAGGCCAGAATTCAGGACCAGGGACAGGGTACACTATGTCTTTGTATGCTTCAATATATATTGCTTTTTTGAAAAATTCATGCACATAGTCCTCTGGGTGCATGTGAATCTTGCTCATTGCTGCTATTGCATGACTGCATGTCACACCTGTCATGTCCCACCTCCTGCAGTCACATGATTTACTAGCTAGGTTCACACAGTACTGATTTTCCTTACTAGACACTTGCCAAATGTCAGGACCTGCCTTATATGCATCACAAAATTTGGCATACTTCTTATTCTCCTCTAGTTTCTCTGAATAGTTGGGTGTGATCATCCACCTGCTGTTCTCTGTTTTTTCCCTAGTCTTCTGCCTTTTGATCATCTGCTTAGTCTTAATTCCTTCAAACATAGTCCTAATTGGTTTAGCCCTAACATCAAGGATCATTTTGTTGAAAACCTCACTAAGGTTGTTCACAACAAGATCAGTTTTGCAATTGTAATCCATTGCAGACCTACACCAAGTCTCCTTTGGAATTTTTTTAAGCCACTTCCAGGCATCCTCACACTCTGCTTTAAGCTCTGCCATTGCTAATTCATGGCCATGTTTGGTGAATGAGTAGCTAGCCTGATCTACTAGCTTCTTTAGTTCTGCTCCTCTGAAACCAGCTGACTGAAAATTTGCATATATGTGACTGAGGCAGTATCTCTGAGGGGAATCAGGGAACACCTCATTTATAGCCTTAAGAAGACCCTGATTGTAAATTAATAACCATGGTCATGAACAAAAAGAAATAAAGCTACTAATAACAATATATAGCTGAACTACTGGCTAAGATAGGGTGCATACCTTTTGCCTGTCAGAAATAATGGTGTAGGTTCCAGATTTGCTACCACTTCCAATGCAACATCTTAGCTGGGTTAGGAACCATGTCCAACTCTCTAAATCTTCCTTATCAACCACACCAAAGGCTATGGGGTAGATGTTGTTGTTGCCATCTCTTCATGTGGCTGCAAGAATTTGCTGTCCAGTGGTTAGCTTGATGAAGCAACCATCAAGCCCTGCATCCATACCCAAATTAGCTACCATAAATTTACAACAAGATATTTTGAACCAAATGCAGTTATAGATTTACCTATAAAGGGTCTGCAACCATTAAGAAATCCTTGCTTTGATGCATGCAAGCAGTAGAACATGTACTTAAATCTAGGAGTTGGGGCAGGGTTTTCTGGGTCCTCAAATGTTGTAACTACACACCTGCTACCAGGGTTTGTGTCAATAACTGCTTGTAGGTAGTCCCTCGGTCTATAGTACTGCTCCTTCTGGTCACCTTGTACAACCTTAATAGCCTTCCTCCTTGCCCTATAGGCCACACTCTTTGATACATCAATTGAAAACTTGACTTTGTTGTTTTTAATAAGTGAATCCACAGGTGCTCTAGGATCTGCTCTAAGAGAAGGCTCAACTGCTTTGGAAAGCCACTTAGTAGTAACCTTTGTGTTCTCTGCTGATGCTGGACAAGTGTGCTCCATGTTACACTTCTTAATGCAAAATGTTCTTTCATGAGCTATCCTCGAGGCACACATGTAAAATTCACATCCATGCTCTCTCTGTGAACACCAAACAATAATTCTTGTTGGAGTGTTCCTGTGGTAGTGAAAAGACCTCAAAGTCCTTATATGAAAATCTCTTAATGCTTCCCTGAACTGGTAAACACTATCAAAACACAAGCTCTTGCACAAGAGTAAATGTGAATTGGGAATTGAGGGGTCAAAATATAGCCTTTCCTTCATCTTTTTCTTACTACTCTTTGTCTTTGGCTTCTTCATGAGGTATGGTAGTTCAACTTCATCTTCTTCTTCCTCATCACTTATGCCTGCATCACCAGCAAAACAAAACTCATCTGCTTCAGGAAACCAATCTTCAAAACGTTTTTTCTCTACCTCATTGTGACATCTGCTAGTTGGACCAGGATTCTTCACATGTTTCACAATAGCAGTAGTTTGCCATGCTGTATCCTCTTCAGAGGCACACTCTATTTCCATTTGTTGAACAGCTTCAGCACTCCCATCTGAATGAACTGAATCCTCAGAACAAAATTCAGACACTTCAGTGTCTCCTTCAAAGTGGTTCAAATCTACCTCTCTTTGAATCCTGCTCCTCTCAAGCTGAGCCTTTCTATCATCTATCTGATTCTGAAGCTTAGATTCCTCCACAACCATTTTCACACAGCAGCTCTCTTGAGTGTTCATGTAATTCTCATTAGCATGTGTACTAATTCCAGGTTCAACATTTCTCACAACCTTGTTCACTAGCTTGACATTATGAGAAAACTCCAACATTTCATGAACACTAGCTTCATTACCTAAATACTTTACTCTTTCAGATCCAATTTCCTCCTCCTTCACATAGTACATGTAATCACTGTCCCCATACCCTTCACTAGCAATGAGTGATTGTAGAGTAAGCAAAGAAATATCTGACTCAAATATACCCCTTTTCACAGGGTTTCTTCCTTCTAAATGAAACCATATCTCCCACTTCTGGTCAGCCAAACTGCACAAATAAGTGCTCATGAATTGAATTGAAATTGACTGAGCTACAACTGCAATACAGTTTACTGCACATGTCCAACTAACAGAAACAAACACATCTTACTAATTTGCCAGATTGAAGCAGCTAACCAAAGGCCCAGCAGATGATACTTGCATACCTGCAACCCATTGGCGATGACTGGGAGAGCAGTGCCTCCGGCTGCTGCGAGCCGGCCTGCGTCGAGAAACTGGTGCTCCCCAACCAATTATCGACTGAGCCGCTGGCCATCGGTGGAGGCGCGGGCGAGGCAGCAGCGTCCAAACTTGTGTCAACGCCGCCAGCGTCGCCGCCGCCAACGTCGCCGCCGCCAGCGCCGCCACCCTCCGGAATCAACGACGACATGGCGGCCGCCACCTAGTTCAGAGAGAGGGAGAGGAGGGAGAGAGTGAAGCGAGAGGGGAACAGATCAGATCTTGACCCGCACCCGACCGACAGCCGCCGTTCCGACAGCGGACGGGCCGATAACAGCCGTCAACGCGCGGCGGCCGACCGTTAGCCTGCGTGGCAACTGATTCGTGGGCCCAACCGATCAGATTCGGGGTTAGCGCGGGCGAAGCGAGCGACTTGGTAGTTTTTTGCCATGGTTTAGGACAAATTTGGTAGTTTTTCGCACAAATTCGTAGGTGGTAGTTTTCCGTCACGTTTTCATCAATTGTGGTAGTTTTTGGTTAAATACTCTTGAATGTTTACATATAAATGTAATCCTCTACCCGCAAAATAATAATACAAATGTAGTCCTCTTATATTTCGTAGCTTCCTGTTACCAGGATTGATAGCTATCGTATTTCATTCCGTTGTTTAGTAATGAATTGTTGTGATGCATTTTTTTCTTTAATCCTTACTACTTTTAAAGCAGCCTTCTTGCGCAGATCATTTTGTATAGATGTATAACGGCATGCCCGTGATTGCTCTGTAAAAACCCGGCCTAGGATATATGAATACTTCCATATAAACATATGCCTCTTCTATTTTGTAGCTTCTCATTCTAAGGAACGATATATATCATATTTCATTATGTTGTTTCGGTAAATAAATTTGTAGCTCAGGTCAACTAGGAGATGATGTAAACCAAGTCGCTCACCGGTTTAAGATTGTATGTTCTGAACTTTCGTTGCTTTATGAAAGGACAAAAGATGTTAGATATGCATGCTACTACAGTTGAGCCATTTTTCAGTTTTCTACATGAGCCATAGTGCCGAAGCCTTTGGACAGGCACTTTGTGGTAGAATGTGTCAAACATAGGTCTGTTTGCTAGAATATGTGTTGTGCCCATGGTGCAACTAGCATACACAAAATCACTTTGCTATTTTTTTTTCATAATGCTACATTCCATCAATTAAATGACTTCTTATTGTTTTGAATCTACTTATATAGGTGTTTAAAGATTTACTTTGTTCCAACGCCTACTTTGGATCATAGGAAACTAAAAAAAAGAGGGCGCCGCCACCACCGTCATCAGGCTGGCCCACATCCACGCGCTGCTCGGCGTCACCAGGTCACCGGCACAACTCCTCACGCCCAGGTCATTGAACATTTTCGGCTGCTTTTGGTGCGCCACATTTAGAGTCTTTCTTTCCCATTTTACCGTGTTTGCATGGTAAGATGTTTGGTCGGATTTGAAGGTTCCTAGCCTTGACTCCAAAGCTTCAAGCTCTTATAGAAATTAGAACTGAGGGCCTTTTAAAATGAGTCCTGCATAATAGTGTTGTTCAGTGGGATGCAGAATTTTTTTTGTCTGATCGGCTATCCTTGGTGCTGATTTAAGTACTGATTTCATCATCATATGACCACAATAAAGAAGCTGTGTGTATAAATATTACTAACTGCTGATACTTTGCATCAGTGATTTCAATTATGTTGGCCCTCCTTAAGATTGCTTGGGAATGTGAGGCTTAAAAGTTTCAACCCTGTGCAATGTGCTTCTCGGGTGTGGATTTGTGTTTGACTAATTAACGGTTCTGTACTTATAGCAAGTGAATTTTTTTCTCATATTAATATGTGCCCGAATAATATTAATGAACACTCTCTTAATACATGATTTACTCTTGGCCTTTGCGTCATTGGCCCAACGGTGATCTAGTCTGTCATAACGCGCGCTCGAACTGGACCAACGTTCGGAAAACGGCCGCCGTCCATGAGCAGATATTTACTTGGACGCGGACCCACCATCACCCACCTCCGCACGACTGAGCAAATCCCCAACCACCAGGCCACGGCTTCCTCGCAGTTGTCACCGCAGCTCCAATGGAGTCGTCGCCGTCGAGCACCCAGCGCAGATCGACGGACAGCGCCCTCCCCCTGATCCCATGCTCGACCTCGTTTCGGCAAAAAAGATAAGTAGGTTCCACAGAGGAGCTAGGTCTGTGAGTGGGTGGCGGCGGCGGCGGCGGCACCAGCGCGGTTGCGTTGTGGGTTCCGGTGGCTTATACAGAGAGCGGGATAGGTTGACGGCGCAGGGGCAAAAATGGCGACGAACTTCCCGGTGACTCCAGTACGCAGGTGATGTTTGTTCTCCTAGCAGTAAAAAAATTGATTTTTTGGTTGGATCCGGGCGACCGCGGCCTGAATATTGTTCGAATCGATTAGCAGGCTGCCCATATTCGCGGAGGAGGCGTGCAACGCTGCAGTTTTAATGAACATGATTGGTGCTGGAGGTACTGCGAGAGAGGAATTAGGCGACGGATCCAGGTGGGGAACAGCAGCGGGGGATGATTCACACAGGAAGAAGCGGTGAGCTGTACGGCGATCAGACAAGTGTTGCTGGTGGCGGAGCCATGTCCGTTTTTTAGTGAGATCGAAGGGGACAACGCAGATGTAATTGAGCAATGGAGCGCCCAAGTGAACATGGAGGCTGAGCAGGATGCTCAGATTGATGACCGTGCCGAGAGTGTGAATGGAGGTTCAGCTCAGTCCACTGGCAAAATGGATCCACAGGAACCAGGCTGGACAAACAGGTATTGATCCTGTTCTTGCCATCCGCAATATTTTCGGTTATTGTGTTCTCAAAAACTATTGCATGATGCGTGTGCCACCCTGCTTGATTTTGTGTTTTGGAAGTAAGAAAAGTTTTCAGATGCAGGCAATCTTGGTAATTGAAATATGGGGGCATGTTTTTGTTGAAATGCAGGGTGAGGGTTGGGAAACATCCTCCTGACAGGACACCGTGCCTGGACAGAGTTGGCGCACTGGAGCAGACAAGCTTGGTGAGCATGTAGTTGAGCTACATTGGGTTAACTTTTGACTCACCCGGCGAGGCTTCTGATTTCTACAACCTGTATTCGTGGAAGCATGGTTTTGGGATGAGATATCGAAAGAGCAGGCTTAATGCCGAGAAGACGAAATGCATGCAAGAGGTTGTATGTGACTGCTCCGTAAGTATTTATGTTCTACAAGAAAAACTTTATGCTTTCCTCATTCGGTATGTGTGTATCCAGTAGTGTTGATTCCAAGTTTCGGGGTGGGTGGGCTATGATTGCAGTGAAAACCAATAAAAGAAAACAATAGGTCTTGCCGGTGCGAGTGCCCGGCAATGATAAGATTGCTTCGAACCCATGACAAATGGACGGTACATTACAGAACACAGGGCAAACCACAACCACTCGCTCACAACTACATGTGGGGAGAAAGTGGACTGACCGTCACACAAGCACATTGATGTGTCCACAAAGGATGTCATAAAACAGCTGAGGCAGAGTAATGTAAATGTCACAAAGGTTTATAGTATTGTATAAAAAAAATTGAGATATCGATAATGTTTCGTTTACGAAACGGACACTGAGAAATCTGTGCGGGAAAATAAACAAGGAACGGGCACAGGATGATGTTAGGAAAAAACATAGATGTATTTGCGGAGATAGCTGCAAAGGACCAGTAATTTGTGTTCAGGATTCAGCCTGATGCAGACGGCCGGATCAAGAACTTGATGTGGGCAACGAGGAGCAGTAGGAATCAGTACATCTATTATGGTGATGTTGTAAACGTTTGACACGGGGCTGGCGTTTTGGCTCCGAACAGTACCCTGAAAAAAATATTAAATGTTTTAAATTCTGAAAAAAAATTGTAGATGATCATGCTGGTGTCGCAAGCATGCTTGACAATTTTCATGCGGAACGGAGCAGCGGGGGTTCGTCGGTGAAAAAAATAAAATTGGGGTGACATTTGGTCTTCGATTTGTTTATTTTGCGCAAGCCGAAATGCTTAACCTTTTTGCCTCAAAATTTACGGATAGCATTTGTATGTGGCAAAGATCACACAAAAAAAATTGTCTCAATTTTGTTGACATTTGAAAAAAATTTGGACCCGGGAGCCAAATTGACCAAATCTGTACGACATGCCATTCGGCTTGTTCGTCGGGGTGAACGACCACTTTTAGAGCATTATATTAGCTGGGGTGCTTCTTCGGGGTGAGCAGATGGAAAGCTTTGAGTGGGTTTGTAAAGAATTTGACTGGATGATGGGTGGCACCCCTCCGGTGGCCATCCTGACAGGTAATGCTTGTACTGTATTTGTCCTTAAAAAATTTGCTGCCCCATGTACTATGATTTTTTTTAAACAGAAGGGTTATCCAATAACAAATGATTCTTGTTTGTTGTAGACCAATGCAGGGCAATGGAGGTTGCAATTAAGAACACTTTGCCGACGACAGCTCATCGATGGTGCAAATGGCACGTGCTGGAGAAAGCAAAGGAGACCTTAGGGCCAATGTACACAAAGATGAGTGAGTTCAGAGCTGAGTTCCATAAAGTTATCAACCACATGTTGACGATTGAAGAGTTTGAAGAGGCGTGGAAGATGCTGGTGGAGAAGTACAGCCTGAAGACCCATGTGTACATGACCCAGATATACGAAATCAGGCACAAGTGGGTGAAACCATACTTCAAGTGTGTTTTCTGCGCAAATATGACCAGCCCGCAGAGAAGCGAGAGTGCGAACGGCATGTTGAAGTCGTATGTGCCGCCGGGGTGCCCAATGCACATGTTTGTGAAGAAGTACATGCATTTGCAGTTCTACATCGACTCCGGAGAAAGCTATGAAGAGAAGAGGACCAAAACTGTGAGTGTTCAGTTCTCAAGTGTGTGTCTGTTCGTACAGAGTAGACTGACCCGTCTCCGAAGAAAGCTATGAAGAGAAGAGGACCAAAACTGTGAGTGTTCAGTTCTCGAGTGTGTTCGTACAGAGTAGACTGACCGTGTTATTCGTGCAGGGTGATGTAATGCCAGTTCGGCGATCTGTTGTACCATCATAAAAATGACGAATGTTATCTGAAAGCAATCTTTCTCCAACTTTCTTGATTTTTCAGTTATGTTCCTCTTCACGAATTCCTCAGCTGCACACAAGCTGTGAGACGACGCTAGATCCATGCCAAGTGTTTTCTTTATGCAAGAAATGACTCATTGATGTTGCCATCCGGGCCACGGGCATCATACCCACATATGTTGCTCTGAATCTGAGAATTTTTGACTCACTGATCACCAGGGCTCGGCGGCGTACAATCTACCTTGCTCGTGCACCATGAACTGAGCCTGGGATTCAGCTTCTGAATCTTCGGCAATTCAAACATCGTTTTTGCAGCACTTAAAACGATCTCCAAGGCTGGATCCCGTCGGTCCGCAGATGAATGTCAGCACCTATTCTTTTCTGCCGAAACGAGGTCTGAGCTGGTGGGGTAGGTGTCCCTTCATTATTCCCAACTGACAAGTGGACCTGGCTAACGGAGATAGCCCTCCAAATTAACCATCTGTACCAGGTGTCCATGGCACGGTTCGTCAACAACCGTCACCGCGCCCTAGCGGCGCCGTCCGAGAAGCCAAGCCCACGTTATCGTACACAGGAGGGTCCACAGTGTATTCCGCATTTTTTACTTCCGTATAGAGCAGACAATGATTGCTGGTTCAGATCTCGATGCTTGCATGTGCGGCCGAGATATAGGGACCACCTGGACCTGGGAGCCAAATTGCTTTTCCGATAGAATACTCCACTAACAAATAAGGTCATTTCTAACGTCGACCCTCAAACCGCCCGCATACGTACGGACCGTGGAAGCCATTCAACGCGGGTCTGTATCAGTCCGCCGAGCGGTCCGGACGTGTTTTCTCCCGTAAATTGGAGACCGGGGGTGCGGGAGTCTGGACAGCGGCCACATAGGAATCCGACACCCCCGGCCCACCCAATCCGCCTCCCGGTCCCATTTCCTTCCACGTCACCACTTCTCCTTACTTTGCATCCGCACCATCCACCTTCGCCGTCTCCGGCCGCCACCGTGGCAATGACGGACGTCCGCAACCAGCAGCGACGCGCCCGCTCACCTCTAGACGACGTTGTCCATCCTGGAGCCGTTTGTACCCAGGCACAATCTGCCCTCTGTCGACGACCTCCATGGCGTAGACCATGCTCGGCAGGTGTTCGGTCAAATGCCATTGAGCTTATTTTCGAACGCTATATCGTTTTTTAGAGTACGAAGGATGGTGAGCTACTCGACCATAGAGGATGAGTTGTTATGCGATGTGTGGTTGGCTGTATCCATGAATTTCGTAGGCAGAAGCGGAAAGAGGGACCTTCTGGCAGCAAGTGCATGTGAATCGTTTAACGCACGAAAGCACATTGGGCCCTACGACATGCAGAGGCGAATCTACGTGTAAGTTGCGAGGTCAACCGACCCCATAGCTTTTCTGAAAAATAGCCTACAAGTATTGTTCATTTACTGTTCACCATGAAGGAGGAGTATGTATCGGACGACATGATCCGTTGATGAAAAACTTGTAGGACATCCGGTTATTCTAGTTGTAATTTAAGCTTGTACATGCCTACAATTGTTTGTGAACATTGTACATGTTTAATATGTATATTTTGCATTCCCAAGTAATCATTTTTATCATATTTGTAAGTTTTTATGTTCATATCATTAACGAGCTTAACAAGCTAAACGAGCCAGCTCGCGAGTTATATGAGTCAAGCCAATCTTGGATTTGAGCTCGTTATAGTAACGACTTGAGTCGAGTTAGCTCGTTAACGAAACGAGTTTTAGCGAGTCGAGCCGAGCTGGCTCGACTCGGCTCGAATTCCAGCAATACTTGCTTCCCTTCCAATGATGTGTGAGTAGTTTACCACAGATCTACGGGTCCATAACTAATAGCTAGATGGCTTCTTCTCTCTTTTTGATCTTCAGTACAATGTTCTCCTCGATGTTCTTGGAGTTCTATTCGATGTAATCTTCTTTTGTGGTGCGTTTGTTGAAATCTGATGAATTGTGGATTTATGATCAGATTATCTATGAATATTATTTGAGTCTTCTCTGAACTCTTTTATACATGATTAAGATAGCTTTGTATTTTTCTCCGATCTACCGATTTGGTTTGGCTAACTAGATTGGTTTTTCTTACAATGGGGGAGGTGCTTTGTGATGGGTTGAATCTTGCGGTGTCCTCACCTAGTGACAGCAGGGGTAGCGAGGGACATATTCTATTGTTTTCCATTAAGGATAAAAAGATGGGGTTTATATCATATTGCTTGAGTTTTTTTCTCTACATCATGTCATCTTGCTTAAGGCGTTGCTGCGTTCTTTTGAACTTAATACTATAGATGCAGGCAGGAGTCGGTTGATGTGTGGAGTAATAGTAGTAGATGCAGAATCGTTTCGGTCTACTTGTCACGAACGTGATGCCTATATTCATGATCATTGCCTTGGATATCGTCATAACTATGCGCTTTTCTATCAATTGCTCAACAGTAATTTGTTCACCCACCGTATGTTTTCTTTTAAGAGAGAAGCCTCTACTGAAACCTATGGCCCCCGTGTCTATTTTCCATCATATTATTTTCAGATCTATAAATCCAATAATCCAAAATTACCTTGCTGCAATTTATTTATATTTACTTTATTTTTCCTTTTATTTATCTTTTATATCTATCTCTATTAGATCTCATTCTTGCAAGTGACTGATACGTCTCCAACGTATCTATAATTTTTCATTGTTCCATGCTATTACATTATCTGTTCAGGATGTTTAATGGGCTTTACTAAGCACTTTTATATTATTTTTGGGACTAACCTACTAACCCAAGGCCGAGTGCAAATTGTTGTTTTTTTTTCCTATTTCAGTGTTTCGCAGAAAAGGAATATCAAACGGAGTCCAAACGGAATGAAACCTTTGGGAGAGATATTTTTGGAACAAACGTGATCCAGAGGACTTGGAGTGGACGTCAAGAAACAACCGAGGAGGCCACGAGGCAGGGAGGCGCGCCTGCCCCCCTAGGCGCTCCCCCACCCTTGTGGGCCTCTCGTAGCTCCACTGACCTACATCTTCCTCCTATATATACACATGTACCCCGAAACCAACCAGGAGCACCACGAAACCCTATTTCCACCGCCGCAACCTTCTGTATCCGTGAGATCCCATCTTGGGGCCTTTTCCGCCGCTCCGCCGGAGGGGGCATCGATCACGGAGGGCTTCTACATCAACACCATAGCTCTCCGATGATGTGTGAGTAGTTTACCTCAGACCTTCGGGTCCATAGTTATTAGCTAGATGACTTCTTCTCTATCTTTGGATCTCAATACAAAGTTCTCCTCAATCTTCTCGGAGATCTATTCGATGTAACTCTTTTTGCGTGTGTTTGTCGAGATCCCATGAATTGTGGGTTTATGATCAAGATTATCTATGAACAATATTTGAATCTTCTCTGAATTCTTTTATGTATGATTGGTTTATCTTTGCAAGTCTCTTCGAATTATATGTTTGGTTTGGCCTACTAGATTGATCTTTCTTGCAATGGGAGAAGTGCTTAGCTTTGGGTTCAATCATGCGGTGCTCGATCCCAGTGATAGCAGGGGAAACGACACATATTGTATTGTTGCCATCGAGGATAAAAAGATGGGGTTTATATCATATTGTTTGAGTTTATCCCTCTACATCATGTCATCTTGCCTAATGCGTTATTCTGTTCTTATGAACTTAATACTCTAGATGCATGCTGGATAGCGGTCGATGTGTGGAGTAATAGTAGTAGATGCAGGCAGGAGTCGGTCTACTTGTTGCAGACGTGATGCCTATATACATGATCATGCCTAGATATTCTCATAATTATGCACTTTTATATCAATTGCTCGACATTAATTTGTTCACCCACCGCAATACTCATGCTATCTTGAGAGAAGCCACTAATGAAACCTATGGCCCCGGGTCTATTCTCCATCATATTAATCTCCCGTCAACTGGCTATTTCCGTCGCCATTTATTTTGCAATCTTTACTTTCAATCTTTATCATAAAAATACCAAAAATATTATCTTATCATCTCTATCAGATCTCACTTTTGCAAGTGGCTGTGAAGGGATTGACAACCCCTTTATCGTGTTGGTTGCAAGGTTCTTATTTGTTTGTGTAGGTACGAGGGACTTGCGTGTGGCCTCCTACTAGATTGATACCTTGGTTCTCAAAAACTGAGGGAAATACTTACGCTACTTTGCTGCATCACCCTTTCCTCTTCAAGGGAAAACCAACGCATGCTCAAGAGGTAGCAAGAATGATTTCTGGCGCCATTGCCGGGGAGTCTACGCACAAGTACAGACATACCAAGTACCCATCACAAACTCTTATCCCTCGCATTACATGATTTGCCATTTGCCTCTCGTTTCCCTCTCCCCCACTTCACCCTTGCCGTTTTATTCACCCTTCTTCTGTTGGTCTTTTCGTTTGCTTTGATGTCTTACTTGGCTCGTTTGCTCGTTTGGTTGGAATAGTTGTTTATTTATTGCTAAACAGAGAACCTAAGATCTATGGATCCTCATCCGCTTGCTAATGTTTTTAAGAGATCCAATTATGATGAACCAATTGCTAGTGAGTTTTGTGCACTAGATTATCTTTATGAAGTTTTGCTTGAAATTCATGAATTTGAAAATTGTGATGAAGTACTTTATGGAGTGATTCACGATGGATCTTTGAATAAAAAGCATGATTGCAATGATGATAGTATAAATTCTATTAATGTCAATTGTGCTTATAATATGCAAAACCCTAAGCTTGGGGATGCTAGTTTGCTATTTCTACTATTTGTTGCAATGATCATGATTGGGGTGATTCTTCTTTTGATCTTGAAAATTTATTTAAGCCCCATGATGAATATGAGATTGATAATAGTGTTTGCAATATTATTGAAAGTGGGTTTGGAAGAGTGTCAACTTTAGATCCCACATATTTGGAGAATGTTCAATCTTATGAAATTATTGATAAAAGTGGGTTTGGAGAGGTAATGACTTTAGTTAATGTTAATCCCACTATTTTGGAAGAGTGTCAACTTTGCATGCATGTGGACCGTGTTGAAAATATTTTATGTGATAGCTATTTTGTTGAATTTGCTTATGATCTCACATGTAATTATTATGAGAGAGGAAAATATGGTTGTAGAAATTTCCATGTTACAAAATTACCTCTCGTTATGTTGAGATTGCTATTGTTTCTTTCTTCTTCCTTGCATATGGTAGTTTTTGCTTGCATTGATAATTTGTTTGATTATAAAATGCCTATGAATAGGAAGTATGTTGGACTTAAGTGTGTTTGTCACATGTTTTATGATGCTCTCTTTGTGCTTCAATTCTTGTCTTTCATGTGAGCATCATTAAAATTATCAATGCCTAGCTAAAAGACTTTAAAGAAAAGTGCTTGGTGGGAGACAACCCAATATTTTTCCTAGATGTTATTCAATAAATCTTTGATCTAGCCTCTGGTTAGATGTGGTTTTATGTGTTAATTAGTGTTTGTGCCAAGTAAAACCTATAGGATCTTCTTGGATGATAGTTATTTGATCTTGCTGAAAAAGTCAGAAACTTTCTGATCACGAAAATAATTGTTAAAAATCACCAGAACGTGATAAAATACTGATTCCAATTGCAGTAGATCAATAAAAAATTTATCTAGGTCTTCCTATTTTGGTCGATTTCTCTAAGTTGCAGAAGTTTTCGTTAGATGCAGATTACTACAGACTGTTCTGTTTTTGACAGATTCTGTTTTTCGTGTGTTGTTTGCTTATTTCGATGAATCTATGGCTAGTATCGGAGGTTATGAACCATAGAGAAGTTGGAATACAGTAGGTTTAATACCAACATAAATAAAGAATGAGTTCATTACAGTACCTTGAAGTGGTTTTTTTTTCTTTCGCTAACAGAGCTCATGAGATTTTCTGTTAAGTTTTGTGTTGTGAAGTTTTCAAGTTTTGGGTAAAGATTTGATGGATTATGGAACAAGGAGTGGCAAGAGCCTAAGCGCCCAAGGCACCCAAAGGTAAAATCCAAGGACAACCAAAAGTCTAAGCTTGGGGATTCCCCGGAAGGCATCCCCTCTTTTGTCTTCGTCCATCGGTAACTTTACTTCGAGCTATATATTTATTCATCACATGATATGTGTTTTGCTTGGAGCGTCTTGTATGATTTGAGTATTTGCTTTTTAGTTTACCACAATCATCCTTGCTGTATACACCTTTTGGGAGAGACACACATTAATCGGAATATATTAGAATACTCTATGTGCTTCACTTATATCTTTTGAGCTAAATAATTTTGCTCTAGCACTTCACTTATATCTTTTAGAGCACGGTGGTGGATTTGTTTTGTAGAAATTATTGATCTCTCATGCTTCACTTATATTATTTTGAGAGTACTTTAGAACAGCATGGTAGTTTGCTTTGGCTATAAAATTAGTCCTAATATGATAGGCATCCAAGATGGATATAATAAAAACTTTCATATAAGTGCATTGAATACTAAGAGAAGTTTGATACTTGATGATTGTTTTGAGATATGAAGATGGTGATATTAGAGTCATGCTAGTTGAGTAGTTGTGAATTTGAGAAATACTTGTTCCAAAGTTTGTGATTCCCATAGCATGCACGTATGGTGAACCGTTATGTGATGAAGTCGGAGCATGATTTATTTATTGATTGTCTTCCTTATGAGTGGCGGTCGGGGACGAGCGATGGTCTTTTCCTACCAATCTATCCCCCTAGGAGCATGCACGTAGTACTTTGTTTTGATAACTAATAGATTTTTGCAATAAGTATGTGAGTTCTTTATGACTAATGTTGAGTCCATGGATTATACGCACTCTCACCCTTCCACCATTGCTAGCCTCTCTAATACCGCACACCTTTCGCCGGTATCATACACCCGCCATATACCTTCCTCAAAAAAGCCACCATACCTACCTATTATGGCATTTCCATAGCCATTCCGAGATATATTGCCATGCAACTTACCATCGTTCCGTTTATTATGACACGCTTCATCATTGTCATATTTCTTTGCATGATCATGTAGTTGACATCGTATTTGTGGCAAAGCCACCTTTATAATTCTTTCATACATGTCACTCTTCATTCATTGCATATCCCGGTACACCGCCGGAGGCATTCACATAGAGTCATATTTTGTTCTAAGTATTGAGTTGTAATCTTTGAGTTGTAAGTAAATAAAAGTGTGATGATCATCATTATTAGAGCATTGCACCATGTGAGGAAAGGATGATGGAGACTATGATTCCCCCACAAGTCAGGATGAGACTCCGGGCGAAAAATAAAAAAAAGAGAAAGAAAAGAGGCCATGAAAAAAAGAAGGCCCAAACAAAAAAATGAGAGAAAAAGAGAGAAGGGACAATGTTACTATCCTTTTTCCACACTTGTGCTTCAAAGTAGCACCATGATCTTCATGATAGAGAGTCTCCTATGTTGTCACTTTCATATACTAGTGGGAATTTTACATTATAGAACTTGGTTTGTATATTCCAATGATGGGCTTCCTCAAAATGCCCTAGGTCTTCGTGAGCAAGCGAGTTGGATGCACACCCACTTAGTTTCTTTTGTTGAGCTTTCATACACTTATAGCTCTAGTGCATCCGTTGCATGGCAACCCCTACTCAATCACATTGATATATATTGATGGGCATCTCCATAACCCATTGATACGCCTAGTTGATGTGAGACTATCTTCTCCTTTTTGTCTTCTCCACAACCACCATTCTATTCCACATATAGTGCTATATCCATGGCTCACGCTCATGTATTGCGTGAAGATTGAAAAAGTTTGAGAACATCAAAAGTATGAAACAATTGCTTGGCTTGTCATCGGGGTTGTGCATGATTAAATACTTTGTGTGATGAAGATAGAGCATAGCCAGACTATATATTTTGTAGGGATAACTTTCTTTGGCCATGTTATTTTGAGAAGACATGATTGCTTTGTTAGTATGCTTGAAGTATTATTATTTTTATGTCAATATTAAACTTTTGTCTTGAATCTTTCGGATCTGAACATTCATGCCAAAATAAAGACAATTACATTGAGGAATATGCTAGGTAGAATTCCACATCAAAAATTCTGTTTTTATCATTTACCTACTCAAGGACGAGCAGGAATTAAGCTTGGGGATGCTTGATACGTCTCCAACGTATCTATTATTTTTTATTGTTCCATGCTATTATATTATCTATTTTGGATGTTTAATGGCCTTTACTAAGCACTTTTATATTATTTTTGGGACTAACCTACTAACCCAAGGCCCAGTGCAAATTGCTGTTTTTTTGCCTATTTCAGTGTATCGCAGAAAAGGAATATCAAACGGAGTCCAAACGGAATGAAACCTTCAGGAGAGTTATTTTTGGAACAAACGTGATCCAGAGGACTTGGAGTGGACGTCAAGAAACAACCGAGGAGGCCACGAGGCAGGGAGGCGTGCGTGCCCCCCTGGGCGCGACCCCACCCTCGTGGGCACCTCGTAGCTCCACCGACCTACTTCTTCCTCCTATATATACACATGTACCCCAAAACCAACCAGGAGCACCACGAAACCCTATTTCCACCGCCGCAACCTTCTGTACCCGTGAGATCCCATCTTGGGGCCTTTTCCGGCGCTCCGCCGGAGGGGGCATCGATCACGGAGGGATTCTACATCAACACCATAGCCTCTCCGATGATGTGTGAGTAGTTTACCTCAGACCTTCGGGTCCATAGTTATTAGCTAGATGGCTTCTTCTCTCTCGTTGGATCTCAATACAAAGTTCTCCTCGATCTTCTTGGAGATCTATTCGATGTAACTCTTTTTGTGGTGTGTTTGTCGAGGTCCGATGAATTGTGGGTTTATGATCAAGATTATCTATGAACAATATTTGAATCTTCTCTGAATTCTTTTATGTATGATTGGTTATCTTTGCAAGTCTCTTCGAATTATCAGTTTGGTTTGGCCTACTAGATTGATCTTTCTTGCAATGGGAGAAGTGCTTAGCTTTGGGTTCAATCATGCGGTGCTCGATCCCAGTGACAGCAGGGGAAACGACACGTATTGTATTGTTGCCATCGAGGATAAAAAGATGGGGTTTATATCATATTGCTTGAGTTTATCCCTCTACATCATGTCATCTTGCCTAATGCGTTACTCTGTTCTTATGAACTTAATACTCTAGATGCATGCTGGATAGCGGTTGATGTGTGGAGTAATAGTAGTAGATGCAGGCAGGAGTCGGTTTACTTGTTGCAGACGTGATGCCTATATACATGATCATGCCTAGATATTCTCATAATTATGCACTTTTCTATCAATTGCTCGACAGTAATTTGTTCACCCATCGTAATACTTATGCTATCTTGAGAGAAGCCACTAGTGAAACCTATGGCCCCGGGTCTATTCTCCATCATATTAATCTCCCGTCAACTAGCTATTTCCGTCGCCGTTTATTTTGCAATCTTTACTTTCAATCTTTATCATAAAAATACCAAAAATATTATCTTATCATCTCTATCAGATCTCACTTTTGCAAGTGGCCGTGAAGGGATTGACAACCCCTTTATCGCGTTGGTTGCAAGGTTCTTATTTGTTTGAGTAGGTACGAGGGACTTGCGTGTGGCCTCCTACTGGATTGATACCTTGGTTCTCAAAAACTGAGGGAAATACTTACGCTACTTTGCTACATCACCCTTTCCTTTTCAAGGGAAAACCAACGCATGCTCAAGAGGTAGCAGTGACCGTGAAGGGATTGACAACCCCTTTTTTGCGTTGTGTGCAAGTGTTTGTTAGTTTGTGCATGTGCATCTATTAGGGACTTGCTTGTACCTCCTACTGGATTGATACCTTGGTTCTTAACTGAGGGAAATACTTGTCTCTACTTTGCTGCATCACCCTTTCCTCTTCAAGGGAAATAACAACGCAAGCTCAAGAAGTAGCAGTTGGTGGTCTTCAAGCAGCTCTATATGGGTCGAGTGCTATATCTTTGTTAAGTCTTGTAACTATCGTTCTTGAACTGTTGGTTTTGAGTTGTAACACTTAGTCCAGATGGAACATCTGCTATATTTTCTACTATCTTTGACTACGTGGTTGAATTCCTATCTTAAGCGCATGAAATCATTCTGCAGACGCCCGTTTTTCATTGTGCATGTCATTATTTTCAATACATTTTTTGCACGATGATTTGACTTCATGAACAGGAGGAGATCTCCACAAAGCAAAACCTGCAATGTGCATTTGCATTGAAAGGCAAATTACTTATATGCACATCTTCTATGGGGGCCCTTTTAACTTCATGAAGCCAATGACCACGTACTTTAACTTTCACATATTTTTATCCCCGTTGAAAACTTCAACCGGTTTGTCATCAATCACCAAAAGGGGGAGATTGTAAGTGCATCTAGTGCCACCCTAGTTGGTTTTGGAGTATTGGCGACAAACGTGGTTGAGGGACTAATGTGTTTGTGAGATTCACAGGAAAACATAGGTAGAAGTCCCTCATTGATTCGGTTTACCTAAAAATGTATGAAGACATTGAAGACAATGGTGGTTCGTGAAGACATACATGTCGAAGATAATGACGTGTGAAGACATTCACTTGAAGACAATGAAGTGCGAAGACGTTGTTTCTTTCATTGTTTCATTTTCTTCTTTCTTGAAACATAGGAACGACCGAACTGTCAAGTGGGGTCCAAGTGAACAAAGTCAGAAAGCTGACGTGATGCTCAACCCAAATCCGATGTCTTTGAGCGAAGACAAATGAGAGAAAATCTTATCCAGAGTTGGATGAGTCAGCTTTGCTTGTAGCCCAAGTCAAGCTGCCGCGTGTGTTTGAATTCTGACCGTTGGACACGTGTCGGTTCCTTAGTGTCCCAGGGTCATTTCGTACAGATCATGTCGGGTTGCCTCTTGGCTATAAACAGCCCACCCCTACACCATAAATTGGTGGCTGCTTAGAGTTAGTGCACGGCTTTTGTCGTTTGAGAGCAATCCACCTCCGAAGGCTTTGAGAGAGAATCCTTGCGGGGACAAAACCCAAAACACCCAAAGCCCAAAGAGTGTTGGCATCACTGAAGTATTTCTGTCCGCGTGATCTGAAGACTTATTAAACTTGAAGACTGTGCATCTTCCAGTCGGTTAGGCATCGCGTTATGAGGATCCAAGAGTCATTGTGGATCGCCGGTGAATGAAGTCTGTGAAGGTTTGGATGTCTACCTTGAAGACTTACCTGAGTGATTGGGCGAGGACTAAGTGACTGCTACTTCTTGTGCTTGCATTGGTTTTTCCCTTGAAGAGGAAAGGGTGATGCAGCAAAGTAGAGATAAGTATTTCCCTTAGTTAGAGAACCAAGGTATCAATCCAGTAGGAGATAACGCACAAATCACCAATACCTGCACAAAAAATCAAACAACTTGCACCCAACGCGATAAAGGGGTTGTCAATCCCTTCACGGTTACTTGCAAAAGTGAGATATGATAGAGATAGATGAAACTAAACAAAAGATAAAGTAAATATTTTTGGGTTTTTGGTTTATAGATCTAAAAATAAAAGATTGCAAAATAGTAGATCGGAAACTTATATGATGGAAAATAGACCCGGGGGCCATAGGTTTCACTAGTGGCTTCTCTCAAGATAGCAAATAATACGGCGGGTGAACAAATTACTGTCGAGCAATTGATAGAAAAGCGCAAAGTTATGACAATATCTAAGGCAATGATTATGAAATATAGGCATCACGTCCGTGTCAAGTAGACCGAAATGATTCTGCATCTACTACTATTACTCCACACATCGACCGACTCCTGCCTGCATCTAGAGTATTAAGTTCATGAAGAACAGAGTAACGCATTAAGTTAGATGACATGATGTAGAGGAATAAACTCAAGCAATATGATGTAAACCCCATCTTTTTATCCTCGATGGCAACAATACAATACGTGCCTTGCTGCCCCTACTGTCACTGGGAAAGGACACCGCAAGATTGCACCCAAAGCTAAGCAGTTCTCCCATTGCAAGAAAAACCAATCTAGTTGGCCAAACTAAACCGATAGTTCGAAGAGAATTACAAAGATATCATGCATATAAGAATTCGGAGAAGATTCAAATAATATTCATAGATAAGCTGATCATAAATCCACAATTCATCGGATCTTGACAAACGCACTGCAAAAGAAGATTACATCGGATAGATCTCCAAGAACATTGAGGAGAACATGGTATTAAGAATCAAAGAGAGAGAAGAAGCCATCTAGCTACTAGCTATGGACCGTAGGTCTGTGGTAAACTACTCACGCTTCATCAGAAGGGCAATAGAGTTGATGTAGAAGCCCTCCATGATCGAATCCCTCTCCGGTAGGATGCCGGAAAAGTCCCGTAGATGGGATCTCACAAGGCAGTGAAGAATTGTTTTCGTGGATGCTTCTGGTGGTTTGGGGATATATGTGAATATATAGGATGAAGAATTAGGCCAGGGGAGTCACAAGGGGCTCACAAGGCAGGAGGAGCGCCCTACCCGCCTGGGCGCGCCCTCCCCCCTTGTGGCCGCCTTGTGGCTCTTCTGACTTGATCTCCAAGTCTCCTGGGTGTCTTCTGGTCCAAGAAAAATCATCGCGAAGGTTTTATTCTGTTTGGACTTCATTTGGTATTCCTTCTCTGTAAACTCAAAAACAAGGAAAAAACAGAAACTGGCATTGGGCTCTAGGTTAATAGGTTAGTCCCAAAAATAATATAAATAGCATATTAATGCATATAAAACATCCAAATAGATAATATAATAGCATGGAACAATAAAAAATTATAAATACAGTGGAGACGTATCAAGCATCCCCAAGCTTAATTCCTGCTCGTCCTCGAGTAGGTAAATGATAAAACATAATTTTTGATGTGGAATGCTACCTAACATATTTTTCTATGTAATTTTCTTTATTGTGGCATGAATGTTCAGATACATAAGATTCAAAACAAAAGTTTAATATTGACATAAAAACAATAATACTTCAAGCATTCTAGCAAGGCAATTATGTCTTCTCAAAATAACATGGCCAAAGAAAGCTTATCCCTACAAAATCATATAGTCTGGCTATGCTCCATCTTCACCACACAAAATATTCAAATCATGCACAACCCCGATGACAAGCCAAGCAATTGTTCATACTTTTGGTGTTCTCAAACTTTTCCAACTTTCACGCAATACATGAGCGTGAGCTAGTGGGTGTGCATCCAACTTGCTTGCTCATGAAGACCTAGGGCGTTTTGAGGAAGCCCATCGTTGGAATATACAAGCCAAGTTCTATAATGAAAAATTCCCACTAGTATATGAAAGTGACAACATAGAAGACTCTCTATCATGAAGATCATGGTGCTACTTTGAAGCACAAGTGTGGAAAAAAGGATAGTAACATTGCCCCTTCTCTATTTTTCTCTTTTTTTGTTTGGCTTCTTTGGCCATGTTTTTTTATTTAGGCTTCAGTGGCCTCTCTCTTTTTTTTATTTCCTCACATGGGACAATGCTCTAATAATGAAGATCATCACACTTTTATTTATTTACAACTCAAGAATTACAACTCGATACATAGAACAAAATATGACTCTATATGAATGCCACCGGCGGTGTACCGGGATGTGCATGACTCAAGAGTGACATGTATGAAAGAATTATGAAAGGTGGCTTTGCCACAAATACGATGTCAACTACATGTCATGCAAAGCAATATGACAATGATGAAGCGTGTCATAATAAACGGAACAGTTGAAAGTTGCATGGCAATATATCTCGAAATGGCTATGGAAATGCCATAATAGATAGGTATGGTGGCTGTTTTGAGGAAGGTATATGGTGGGTGTATGGTACCGGTGAAAGTTGCGCAGTACTAGAGAGGCTAGCAATGGTGGAAGGGTGAGAGTGTGTATAATCCATGGACTCAACATTAGTCATAAAGAACTCACATACTTATTGCAAAAATCTATTAGTCATTGAAACAAAGTACTACGCGCATGCTCCTAGGGGGATAGATTGGTAGGAAAAGAGCATCGCTCGTCCCCAACCGCCACTCATAAGGAAGACAATAAATAAATAAATCATGCTCCGACTTCGTTACATAACGGTTCACCATACGTGCATGCTACGGGAATCACAAACCTCAACACAAGTATTTCTCCAATTCACAATTACTCACTAGCATGACTCTAATATCACCATCTTTATATCTCAAAACAATCATAAGGAATCAAACTTCTCATAATATTCAATGCACTTTATATGAAAGTTTTTATTATATCCCTCTTGGATGCCTATCATATTAGGACTAAATTTATAACCAAAGCAAATTACCATGCTGTTTAAAAGGACTCTCGAAATAATATAAGTGAAGCATGAGAGTTCAACAATTTCTATAAAATAAAACCACCGCCGTGCTCTAAAAAGATATAAGTGAAGCACTAGAGCAATATTGCCTAGCTCAAAAGATATAAGTGAAGCACATAGAGTATTCTCATAAATCACGATTCATGCGTGTCCCTCTCAAAAGGTGTGTACAGCAAGGATGATTGTAGCAAACTAAAAAGCAAAGACTCAAATCATACAAGACGCTCCAAGCAAAACACATATCATGTGGCGAATAAAAATATAGCCTCAAGTAAAGGTACCGATAGACGAAGACGAATATTACCTTGGGTGCCTTGGGCATCCCCAAGCTTAGGCTCTTGCCACTCCTTATTCCATAGTCCATCAAATCCTTACCCAAAACTTGAAAACTTCACAACACAAAACTCAACAGAAAATCTCATAAGCTCCGTTAGCATAAGAAAATAAATCACCACTTTTGGTACTGTTGTGAACTCATTCTTTATTTATATTGGTGTAATATCTACTGTATTCCAACTTTTCCATGGTTCATACCCCCCGATACTAGCCTTAGATTCATCAAAATAAGCAAACAACACGCGAAAAACAGAATCTGTCAAAAACAGAACAGTGTGTAGCAATCTGGATATTTCAAATACTTCTGTAACTCCAAAAATCCTGAGAAATTAGGAAGTCCTAAGCAATTTGTTTATTAATCTTCTTCAAAACGAATCAACTGAAAAGCACGTTCCTGTGATTTATGAAAATTATTTTCGTGCGCGCAAAAGTTTCTGTTTTTCAGCAAGATCAAAACAACTATCACCGTAGGCCATCCCAAAGGTCTTACTTGGCACAAACACTAATTAAAACACAAAACCACATCTAACCAGAGGCTAGATGAATTATTTATTGCAAAACAACAAGGGAAAATATTGGGTTGTCTCCCAACAAGCGCTTTTCTTTAAAGCCTTTTAGCTAGGCATTGAAAAATTCAATGATGCTCACATAAAAGAGAAGAATTGAAGCACAAAGAGAGCATCATAAAACATGTGACAAACATATCTAAGTATAACATACTTCCTATGCATAGGAATTTTATAAGCAAACAAATTATCAAGGCAAACAAAAACTAGCATATGCAAGGAAGAAGAAAGAGACGATATCAATCTCAATATGAAGAGAGGTAATTTAGTAACATGAAAATTTCTACAACCATATTTTCCCCTCTCATGATAATTACATGTAGAATCATAAGCAAATTCAACAATATAGCTATCACATAACATATTCTCAACATGATCCACATGCATGTAAAGTTGACACTCTTCCAAAATAGCGGGATAATAACATTAACTAAAGTCATGACCTCTCCAAACCCACTTTTATCAAAAATTTCATAAGATTGAACATTCTCCAAATATGTGGGATCTAAAGTTGACACTCTTCCAAACCCACTTTCAATATTATTGCAAACATTATTATCAACCTCACATTCATCATGGGGCTTAAATAAATTTTCAAGATCATAAGAAGCATTATCACCCCAATCATGATCATTGCAATAAGTAGCGGACATAGCAAAACTAGCATCCCCAAGCTTGGGGTTTTGCATATTATTAGCACAACTGACACTAATAGATCGAATTTATAATAACTGTAGGGGATCGTTGCAGAATTTTAAAATTTCCTACACATCACCAAGATCCATCTATGGAGTATACTAGCAACGAGGGGAAAGGAGTGCATCTACATACCCTTGTAGATCGCGAGCGGAAGCGTTCAAGTGAACGGGGTTGATGGAGTCGTACTCGCCGTGATCCAAATCACCGATGACCGAGTGCCGAACGGACGGCACCTCCGCGTTCAACACACGTACGGAGCAGCGACGTCTCCTCCTTCTTGATCCAGCAAGGGGGAAGGAGAGGTTGATGGAGATCCAGCAGCACGACGGCGTGGTGGTGGAAGTAGCGGGATCTCGGCAGGGCTTCGCCAAGCTTCTGCGAGAGGGAGAGGTGTTGCAGGGGGGAGGGAGGCGCCAGGGGCTGTGGTGCTGCTGCCCTCCCTCCCCCCACTATTTATAGGACCCCTGGGGGGCGCCGGCCCTGGGAGATCAGATCTCCAAGGGGGGGCTGCGGCCAAGGGGGAAGGGGGGGTGGCTTCCCCCCCAAGCCAAGTGGGGCGCCCCCCACCCCTAGGGTTTCCAACCCTAGGCGCAGGGGTAGGCCCAAGGGGGGGCGCCCCAGCCCACTAAGGGCTGGTTCCCTTCCCACTTCAGCCCATGGGGCCCTCTGGGATAGGTGGCCCCACCCGGTGGACCCCCGGGACCCTTCCGGTGGTCCCGGTACAATACCGATAACCCCCGAAACTTTCCCGGTGGCCGAAACTGGACTTCCTATATATAATTCTTCACCTTCGGACCATTCCGGAACTCCTCGTGACGTCCGGGATCTCATCCAGGACTCCGAACAACTTTCGGGTTTCCGCATACTAATATCTCTACAACCCTAGCGTCACCGAACCTTAAGTGTGTAGACCCTACGGGTTCGGGAGACATGCAGACATGACCGAGACGCCTCTCCGGTCAATAACCAACAGCGGGATCTGGATACCCATGTTGGCTCCCACATGTTCCACGATGATCTCATCGGATGAACCACGATGTCGAGGATTCAATCAATCCCGTATACAATTCCCTTTGTCAATCGGTATGTTACTTGCCCGAGATTCGATCGTCGGTATCCCAATACCTTGTTCAATCTCGTTACCGGCAAGTCTCTTTACTCGTACCGTAATGCATGATCCCGTGGCTAACTCCTTAGTCACATTGAGCTCATTATGATGATGTATTACCGAGTGGGCCCAGAGATACCTCTCCGTCATACGGAGTGACAAATCCCAGTCTCGATCCGTGCCAACTCAACAGACACTTTTGGAGATACCTGTGGTGTACCTTTATAGTCACCCAGTTACGTTGTGACGTTTGGCACACCCAAAGTACTCCTACGGTATCCGGGATTTGCACGATCTCATGGTCTAAGGAAAAGATACTTGACATTGGAAAAGCTCTAGCAAACGAAATACACGATCTTTGAGCTAACTTAGGATTGGGTCTTGTCCATCACATCATTCTCCTAATGATGTGATCCCGTTATCAATGACATCCAATGTCCATAGTCAGGAAACCATGACTATCTGTTGATCAACGAGCTAGTCAACTAGAGGCTTACTAGGGACACGTTGTGGTCTATGTATTCACACATGTATTACGATTTCCGGATAACACAATTATAGCATGAACAATAGACAATTATCATGAACAAAGAAATATAATAATAACCATTTATATTGCCTCTAGGGCATATTTCCAACAATAACATCATTGCAATCATGCTTTTGATTCAAGGAATTATCAAGTATGGGTGCAATAGCAACAATCTCATGTTTAATATAGGGGACTATAGCAAATTCATCTCCATAAATATTGGCATCATGGCCACAAGAATAGCAAGCATCACACTCATCAAGGGAGGGTATCTCAATCAAATCATCGGAATCATAATTATCTATAGATTCATGCATATCATTATTTTCTTCCAAAACAACGGTAATTCTCTCAATAAATTCTTTGACATAGGCATTGTGAGCATAGTTTTCATAGCAATATTTAAGTAGGTCAAAATTTTCTGATTTGTAGAGAGTAATATCATACTTTTCAATCAAAGAAGCAACTTCATAAGCACCCTTAAAAGCAACAAATTCTTCAATTGTTCGATATCATAGTAACTGTAAACACCCTTTTCATTAGAAGATAAGATTCCATTATCATTAAACTCACATAGGTAGGGAAGGTGTTTTTTTAGGGTTTTTAGAGCAACAAGCAAAATCACAAAGTTCACAAAGATTCCAAGCATAACATAGCAAAAAAATTATTTGATTCCATAAGAGTCTCCCTTTTTCAGACAAACGGTGACGCACAAAATCAACATGCTCATCTAAGATTTTCCCTCAACTAAACTAGTTGGGGTTTCAGCACGAGCACATATGGATCAAAGATGATCAAAGTAGAAAACTTTAAGTGGATCCATAAGCTTTGTTTATGATTTTCAATAAACACACAATTATACCAAGCAAACGAGCAAACAATCCAAGTAAGACATAAGGGCAAACGAAAGAGACGAATGAAAGAAGGGTGAATAAAAAGGCAAATCTTTTATAAAATCATTTTAGAAGTGGGGGAGAGGAAAACGAGAGGCAAATGGCGAATAATGTAATGTAAGAGATGAGAGTTTATGATGGGTACTTGGTATGTCTTGAGTTGGCGTAGATCTCCCCAGCAACAGCGCCAGAAATTCTTCCTGCTACTTCTTGAGCTTGCGTTGGTTTTTCCCTTGAAGAGGAAAGGGTGATGCAACAAAATAGAGATAAGTATTTCCCTCAGTTAGAGAACCAAGGTATCAATCCAGTAGGAGACAATACACAAATCACCAATACCTGCACAAAATATCAAACAACTTGCACCCAACGCGATAAAGGGTTGTCAATCCCTTCACGGTTACTTGCAAAAGTGATATGTGATAGAGATAGATGAAACAAAACAAAACATAAAGTAAATATTTTTGGGTTTTTTGGTTTATAGATCTAAAAATAAAAGATTGCAAAATAGTAGATCGGAAACTTATATGGTGGAAAATAGACCCGGGGGCCATAGGTTTCACTAGTGGCTTCTCTCAAGATAGCACATAATATGGTGGGTGAACAAATTACTGTCGAGCAATTGATAGAAAAGCGCAAAGTTATGACGATATCTAAGGCAATGATTATGAAATATAGGCATCACGTCCGTGTCAAGTAGACGGAAATGATTCTGCATCTACTACTATTACTTCACACATCGACCGACTCCTGCCTGCATCTAGAGTATTAAGTTCATGAAGAACAGAGTAACACATTAAGTAAGATGACATGATGTAGAGGAATAAACTCAAGCAATGTGATGTAAACCCCATCTTTTTTATCCTCGATGGCAACAATACAATACGTGCCTTGCTACCCCTACTGTCACTGTTAAAGGACACCGCAAAATTGAACCCAAAGCTAAGCACTTCTCCCATTGCAAGAAAAACCAATCTAGTTGGCCAAACTAAACCGATAGTTTGAAGAGAATTACAAAGATATCAAATCATGCATATAAGAATTCAGAGAAGATTCAAATAATATTCATAGATAAGCTGATCATAAATCCACAATTCATCGGATCTCGACAAACACACCGCAAAAGAAGATTACATCGGATAGATCTCCAAGAACATCGAGGAGAACATGGTATTGAGAATCAAAGAGAGAGAAGAAGCCATCTAGCTAATAGCTATGGACCCGTAGGTCTGTGGTAAACTACTCACAGTTCATCGAAAGGGCAATAGAGTTGATGTAGAAGCCCTCCATGATCGAATCCCCCTCCGGCAGGATGCCGGAAAAGGCCCCTAGATGGGATCTCACGGGTACAGAAGGTTGCGGCGGTGGAAAAGTGTTTTCATGGATGCTTTTGGTGGTTTGGGGGATATATGTGAATACATAGGACGAAGAATTAGGTTAGGGGAGTCACGAGGGGCCCACAAGGCAGGGGGCACGCCCTACCCCCTGGGCGCGCCCTCCCCCCTTGTGGCCTCCTCGTGGCTCTTCCAACTCGATCTCCAAGTCTCCTGGGTGTCTTCTGGTCCAAGAAAAATCATCGCGAAGGTTTTATTCCGTTTGGACTCCGTTTGGTATTCCTTCTCTACAAAGCTCAAAAACAAGGAAAAAACAGAAACTAGCACTGGGCTCTAGGTTAATAGGTTAGTCCCCAAAATAATATAAAATACTCCCTTCGTCCCAAAATTCTTGTCTTAAATTTGTCTAGATACGGATGTATCTAATACTAAAACGTGACTTGATACATCCATATTTAGAAAAATCTAAGACAAGAATTTTGGGACGGAGGGACTAGCATATTAATGCATATAAAACATCTGAAACAGATAATATAATAGCATGGAACAATCAAAAATATAAATACGTTGGAGACATATCAGTGACCTTAGCACAAGGGGAATAAGGTGAAGACGTGGTCTTCTGAGTTCAATCTCAGCCTCCCTAACCAGACGTACAGTTGTCACAACAACTAGAACTGGTCTACCAAATCCTTGTCTTCACCAAGCAACTTGTTCTATCCCCTCCCTTCTTTAATTATGGTTTAGCTTCGTGAAGTCATTGCTTGCTTGCCTGCTCTGTTTGACTTTATTATGTGAAGACTTTCACTTCGTTCACTTGTTTGGCTTCATACTGTCTTCCTATTCTGATCTGTTCTACCTAGTAGCTATTTGTCTTCGTGCATTCATTGTTCTGCTTACTTGACTATGGCCTATCTAGTGTAGTTTATCTTCCGCTGCATATTGTGTAGGTGTTGTTTGATTGTCTGCCTTCGAAGACATTGCTTCTTTCGAAGACTTACATAAAAATCGCTTATTCACCCCGCACTAGTTGATAACTAGCACTTTCAATAGAACATGACAATTCTAGTATTTTGACCATGGAATTTTTTTGTATGAACCATGAAATTTTTTAGTGCATGTATCATGATAAATTTAAGTAATTCATCATGGCAATTTTAGTTTCTGGTTCATGGCAAATTTGAGTCATTGACTATGCATATTTAACGTAATTGACGATGAATTTCTTTTTAATTATGAACAATGTCAAAATTATTTCATGGATCATGGTAAATTTTAGTAATTCACCATGGCAAGTTTAGCTTATTTATTCTCCTTTTTTATAACATGTCAAAATTTACGTTAAATGTAGAAGAAAAAAGTAGTTGAAACATATCATGACAACTTCAGAGTAAACACCATGACAATCTATGTGCTATAGACATGACAACTTTGACCACCAAAAGATATCGTCGAAACATATCGATATGGGATCTAGTTTTGAAGTCCCCGTCACCACGAATTTAATGGTGAAAATGGACTTTTCAATCGAATTTTTCATTTAAGAGATAAAACATTTTAAAGTTTGAAAAACTCAAAAGATTCCTGCTCACATCATCTGTTTTTGTTCCTATTTGCATGTATGTGTGAAAGAAACAAAAAGGCGGACGTGTCACAATGGGTGGCTAGAAGGGCGTTTGGCCCGACCTACTTCAGGCCACACATGTGACACTTATCAGGGTCCTAAGAAACTATTTATTTTCCTATGAAATATGAAGGATAGGGAGAATTCCTCCATAGAATATGATTCTATTCCTACAAACCAAATAACTCTAAAGGAAGCTTTCCTATAGAAATCATGTTCTATGGAATTCCTACAAAATTCCTCGGCCGTAGCAGAGGGAACTGGATACGAGGAATCTGTTTTGGTTCAAAGAGGAGGGGGTGCAGATTAACTTTTTGTTTTTATTTTTGCCTCGTAAGGATTACATTAAAGATGTAATTAGGATGGCCGGATCACAGGATCTCCAATGCTTATGCGTGACAGGCTGGGGGCACTGGAGTGCAGTGAGGATATGGCTCACGCACCACAATTCTATTCTCCATAACATATACGGTTTAGATTATTTTAGGTTGTTTGTATTTATTTTCTGCAGAGATGTAAAAGGGAACCGCAAGTTTGAGTCAGTTGTTTCCACAACCTTTACATATACTCCCTACGTTTCTAAATATAAGTCTTTTTAGAGATTTTAATATGGACTATATATTAAGAAAAATAAGTGAATCTACACTCTAAAATATGTCTATATCCATATGTAGTCTTTACTAAAATCTCTAAAAAGACTTATATTTAGGAACGGAGGGAGTAGTTAGGTGCGTCCGTTTCAAATAGTTAGGTTATTTTATGATGTTTATAAACTATGTGTGTTTCGGCCATCGCACATTATCGAGTTTAGAGATCTTGTCAAAAATCTCTACTAGCGTGTGAGTTCCTGCGACGCGACGTTGAGGATATTACAAGCTAAGCCTATATAGTTCATCCACGTTATTCCTTTAGATTGAGGGGTTGACATGTTGTTTCTGGGGGAACTGAGATGGCATCTCTTTCTCTATAGGAATTCAGATGCATGTCATCTCACTTCCTATGAAATTCATATTCCTATAATATTCATATCCTACGAACCAAAGGAGGCCTAAAAGATTGACAAAATTGTAACTTTCAGTCTCCACTTAAAACAATAATATTTATATACGTTTAACCAGTACGCCCATTTTTATTTTCATTGCTATATTGTACAGAAGAGTAAGTTTCAGTGCCTGTAACTATATAGACCCAACAAGTATAACCTTTTCAGATTCAACATATATAACTAGTTGTTATTTTTCATTTCGTAGTAACATTATGTGTCATGATTTTTCGTAATACACAAACTCAACATGTCTAACAAGATGAAACTTCACATAAATGAAATATACAAGAACTAACTATTTCGGCAAAAACTACCTGATATTGCCCTGGTTCCCTTGTTAATATCGTTGGTCTCCATCAATTGCTCACAATCTTCAAATCAACAGCAGTTGTTATGCAAATATTTCTTCTACACTATTGTTGGTCTGAGATGGGAGTTTTCGGGACAGAGCAAGCGAGTAGAAGAACAAACAGATTCAACATGTCTAACAAGATGAAACTTCACATAAATGAAATATACCAGAACTAACTATTTCAACAAAAACTACTTGAAATTCCACCGCTTCCCTTATTAATATCGTTAGTCTCTATCAATCACTCACAATCTTCAAATCAACAACGGTTGTTCTGTAATTTTTCTTCTACATTATTGCTGGTCTGAGATGGGTGTTCTCGGGACAGAGCAAGTGAGTAGAAGAACAGACAACTAGGGATAAGAACACAAAGAAGAAGGACAAAATGTTTTGCACAACACTGCTATTTTAGTACTTTACGTTTCCAGCCACCATTTATAAAAAATATATGTATCGACAAATGCGCCCACTTGTACATGTATACCACCTTCCCAATTTACGAACCCATTACAGAGTTTTGGTAGGATGGAGGTTCTAACCTCCTTTTCGAGAAATAAAGGAAATATATAAGGTTTTGGTGAGGGCTATAGGATGAAAAGTACCCACTATACACAACCATGTTTGTGAATCATGGCGCAGATCAATGGCCCACAAAGTGCATGCATGGGCAGTTGCGTGCTTCAAATCCCCGCCCCCGGTTTAATCTCGTTTTTGTCATGAGACAAGCAATCGCCCTTCCAGATCCAGTGCTATTGCAGCCTTCAAATTGGCGAGCAAGTTACAAATTAGCTCTTTCCCAAAGAGAGCATTAAGATTATGTGCCGACGGGGCTGGAGCAGGCGCCGAAGCCACATGTGAGGGCACCAAAAGGTTGAAACGAAGTATAAACAGAATCTCTTCTGGCAACATTAGTAATTCAATCATGGAGCGGCCCCTATGCCTTCGTTGCCATTCTTGTTAGGAAGAAAGAGGGATCTTCGAGACTCGGGAGGTTTGCTACACCTACGGGTGGCTACGTGCTCAGAGGGGTTACGTACTGATTTGGCAGTGTTTAATTGGGCATTAGTGGGGTGCATGGGCCCACCCTAAAAATCAGGGGATGTTTGGTTTGGATAGAAAGAAGTTTCGTAGGATTACATAGATGGTCTATGTAAGTCTAGCATTTTTGGGAGACTCTGTGTGGACTATCAAGATTTATGGGTTGTATGCTAGTATTAAACACAACATGTTAATGAAGACGGGTCATAGGGAGGAGTACATAGTCTATATGTTATTACCTTCGTAATGGTTAACATATCATGCAACTTTCATTTATTTATTCAGATGTTGACTCCTTTTGTCTCGGGTTCCTTTATGTTGCAATAACGTATTCCGTTACCACACACACATATTTACATTGAGGTGTCTAAATCTAGGGAGCGACTAGATGTCAGTCGATTGAAAATAGAATTTGGTTCCGTCGACTGACCGAAAACTGTTTCAGTCATTCTCGCAATCAAATTAAGTTCCCAATGTATAGAGTAGGCCAGCTACTTAGCAGGCCCATTAGCAAGGAATCAATGTAATATGTCCATTAATAAAAGTCTCCCAACAATGATTGCTTGGGCCATGTGCGAGTGTCCTGCAGCATCTCAAGTGCTCTGCATGCCACACAATAGAAAAATGTAGCGAGCAAGCACGTAGACTGCCGGGCTCTGCACATGATGGATCCCATATATTTCAAGTTTCCAATGCTTTGAGGCTTTTAGACGGTCATCTTTTTCATTCCAACAGTTAGACTTCATAGATCCCTGGAAAAAATTAGACCTTCAGAGTTACTAAGATGTGTTGTATACAAAAAAAATTCAACACACATGCTACATATATTATTTTAAAAAGTGTGCTACTGCTACATATAACTTGCTAACATGTATATCAACAAAATGCCCAGAACTTCCAAATGGACAAAATATTAAATCAGTTCCCGAGGAAACTACATTGTTCTGCACATCCACTACAAACTCACAAGGAGGTGTGCACTATAAACCCAATAACCAAAGGAAGAAAAAGGCCCGTCACGTGAAATTTTAATAGTTGTGCTGGTGTTGCCTTAAAGAATAAATGAAGCAAAAAAAAGGTTTCTAAGAAAGAATAAATTAGTGGTATTTCTATTACCCTTCAATAAGAAAAACATATACACGAATTTAAACAAATAGTGATTTTGTCCATACAATTTACATAGAAATTGTGCTTTTTTGCAATATACAAAAATACACATATAATAGTGAAATATTCGTAATAAAAGAAATTTCCTAAGAAAGAATGAATTAGTGGCACTTCATTTACAATTAAATAAGAAATAAAATAAAACAAATACTAAATGAAAAATAAAATAATGAAGTTAGTACGAAAGAATGAATTAGAGGCTTTGGCATTACCCTTTAAGAAGAAATAAAATAAAATAAAAATAGATCAAAAACAAAATAATGAAGTTTTCTAAGAAATAATGCATTAATGACACTGGTATTACCCTTTAAGAAGAAAGGAAACAAAAAACTTAAAGAAAATGAGAAATTTGCACACAATTTACACAGAAATTACACTTTTTATAATATGCAAGAAAAGTATATAATAGTAGAATTCTCACTAGAAAGAAAGTTTCCGAAGAAGTAATGAATTAGTGACATTGGTATTACCAATAAAGAAGAAATAAAATGAAACAAAAACAAAATCAAAAACAAAATAATGAAGTTTTGTAAGAAAGAATGAATTAGTGGTTTTGGTATTACCCTTTCAGAAGAAAGAAAGGAAGTAACTACCAAAGCGAAATCACAGAATCAAAATAGTAATATTTTTCTAAGAAACAATGCATTAGTGACATTAGTATTAACCTTAAAGATGAAGAAAATGCAGATGAAATAATGACACACAATTTAGATTGAAATTGCATTTTTATAATATGAAAGAGTAAGCATACAATAGTGGAATTTTCATAAAAAATGTTTTCTAAGATGGAGTGAATGAATTACATACACATTACCCTTAAAGAAGAAAGTAAATTTAATAAAAAGCAAAAGAAAATAAAAACAATGAAGTTTCCTAAAAAATAATAATTAATGACATTGCTATTACACTTTAGGAAGAAAGAAATGAAAAAACAAATAGTGATAAAAATTGCACACAATTTACACATAAATTACGATTTTTTCTAATATGCAAGAATAAGCATATAGTAGTGAAATATTTGCAATATACAAAATTTCCTAAGTAAGAATTAATCATGTCACTTGTGTTACAATTAAATAAGAAATAAAACTAAAACTAAAACTAAAACTAAATAAAAGTAAAATAATGAAGTTTTTCTAAGAAAGAATGAGTTAGAAAGAATGAATTATTGACATTGGTATTACCGTTTAAGAAGAAAGGAAACAAAAAAACAAATTATTGACATTGGTATTACCGTTTAAGAAGAAAGGAAACAAAAAAATAAAAAAGAGAGAAATTTAAAAAATAAAAAAGAGAGAAATTTGTACACAATTTACGCAGAAATTGCACTTCTTTTATAATATGCAAGAATAAGTATATAATAGTAGAATTCTCAGAAAAAGAAAGTTTTCTAAGAAAGAATAAATTAGTGACATTGGTATTACCATTAGAAAGGAAAATGAAACAAACACTAAATCAAAAAAATAATGAAGTTTTGTAAGAAAAAATGAATTTGTGATTTTGGAATTACCCTTCAAAAAATATATGAAATAACTACTAAAACAAAATCAAGATAATGAAGTTTTCTAAGTAAGAATGAATTAGTTGCATTGATATTACCCTTTAAGAAGAAAGAAATTATAAAATAATCAAACAGTAACAAAATTTACACACAATATATATACAAAATTGCGCTTTCAATAATATGCAAGAATATGCATATTGTAGTGGAATTTTCACATAAAATACAATTATAGTGAAACTGCGCTATTTTAGTAGCAAGACATAAGCACATAATAGTGCATTTTTCACACAATTACAATTTATACACGTATTATAAATTACTTACGTGTATATATTTTGTTCACCCAACATCCAAAATATACCCAGAAAAACAGACAAAAAACAGAAGCAAAAACACACACAAACAGCCTAATATGAAAACACTTAACAGGCTTAGCCCAACAAGAAATCGACCGACCCAAAATAGGAATCAATCAAAAAACGTCCGGGCCAATATAGGACAGCACACACAACAGAAAAGAAATAACTAGCACGCATCTTGGAGCAGCAATCAATGATTAAAAAAGTCAACTGACCCAAAAGTTAAAACCCAGTCAGCTGACATGTAGCTAAAGTGCTAAATCTAAGTTACTCCTACATGCCCAGCCTAAAACAGTATCCCCTCCGATCCATCTCACTTACCACGGAGTACACCTTTGTAGTAGCAACATTGCCAAACTTCTCGTTGGCAGATTACTGATCGCAAGAGATTCAGACGAAGTGCAGACTACTGATGCCTTGGGAAGGAACCGGACACACACGGCGCAGGGACACCGAGCCTACTACATCCTGCGCCGAGAGAAGCTTCTGCGCAACGGCGTTCATGTTCGGCCTCCTGCTGGGATCATCCTCCACGCACGAGCCAGCCACCTCCAGCATCACCGCCGCCTGCAAGCGGTTGAAGTCGCCGAGCAACCGTGCATCCACGAACTCCTCCAGCCACGGCGCCGACCGGTCACCTTGGCATTCCAGCGTCTGGTCCTGGAACCACGCTACGATCTCCTGTAGGTTCACGCGTGCCTGCTGATCACCTCCGGGCACGCCCTCCACCGCCGCCCATTCGCTGACCCTCTGCCCACGGAGCAGCTCGAGGAGCACGACGCCGAAGCTGTACACGTCGGCCTTCCCGGTGATCGGGAGGCTCAGCGCCCACTCCGGCGCCACGTGCCCCCTCGTTCCCAGCTGGACAGGGGACGGCGCCTTGCCGCACGCGTCGTCTTCCCGGCTCAGCAGCTTCACCAGGCCGAAGCCGGTGATCTTGGGCTCCAGGTCGGCGTCCAGCAGAACGTTCTCCGGCTTCATGTCGCAGTGCAGGATCCACTCGAGGCACTCGTGGTGCAGGTAGGCCAGCCCCTTGGCGACGCCGACGGCGATCTTGTACCTCGACGGCCACCCCAGGGCGGGCTCGCCGCCGAAGAGGGCCTTGGCCAGCGAGCCGTTCTCGACGTACTCGGAGACGAGGAGCCTGTGCGAGCGCTCGGAGAAGAAGCCCCATATCCGGACCAGGTTCATGTGGTTGATCCGCCCGATGACGCTCAGCTCCGACCGGAACACCTCCTCGGCCTGCGGCGTCGTCACCTCCACCAGCCGCGACACGGCCACGTCCCGGCCGTCGTCCAAGACGCCCTTGTACACCGCCCCCGAAGCGCCCCTCCCGAGCTCCTCACCAAAATTGCAGGTAGCGCTGGACAGTTCGTCGTACGTGAACTTCCTGAAGTGGCTCATCGCCAAGGTGTAGCCATCGTCGTGGACGCGTTGGACCGCGGCCGGGTCGGCCCGGAAGACGAACAGGTAGCCGGCGATGATGACGACGGCTTCCACGACGAACAATCCCCCGAGGAAGCTGTACAGGTAGACGAACTTTATCTTGCTGCCGTTGTAGTTCTTCAGGTGACGGGAGGGCGAGTAGCCGACGCTGGCGTTTCGTTCTTGCGTGGTGCTGCAGTCATGGCCGTCGAAGCGCAAGCGCAACACGGACGACAGGTTGAGCTTCTTCTCGACGCGTGTAGGGACCTTGAAGTACATGAACTGAATGGGGTCCGAGCTCCGACCGTTCCACAGAGAGACCTTCGTGTAGCAGAAGCCGCCTCCCCCCTTCTTGTAGGCGAACGCCTCGCATCTGCAGTCGTCGATGCACAGCTGCCGGCACTCATCGATGGTGGCCTTCTGACGGAATTTTTTGTCGAACCCCCAGTAGTCCACGTTCGCCAGCTCGGCGAAGAACACGTCCTCGCCGCACTGGATGTCGAACAAGCGCCGGCAGCCTTTGCTCCAGTCGCCGGGGTCGCTGGGCTCGAACCCCTCGGGGCACGCGCAAGCCGGCCCGGCCAGCCCGTATGCGCACACGCCGTACCGGCCGCAGATCCCGTGCACGCTGCACTGCCGCGAGAGCGCCGCCCACGTGGCGCGCCAGACCCCGCCGCCGGCGACGTCGAGGCTGTACACCCGGAGGTTCCCGTCGTAGTCCAGCGTCAGTCGCCGCATGACGTGCCCGGCGGCGCCCATGTCGGAGGCGGCGAACCGCAGATTGTCGGTCGCCGAGAAGCGGCCACGGTCGTCGAGGCGGCCGAGTCGGCTGCTGTTGAAGGCCGTCCGCTTGTTTTCCACCCACGTTTTGAAGGGGTCCGGCCAGTAGTTCATGTTGATCTCCGGGCCGTCGTAGACGAGGTTGAGGATGTTGAAATTGTCGAAGTAGAAGCTGAAGTAGCCGGAGGACGTGGAGCCCCTCGCCTTTGCCGACACGAGGCGCGCGCGCCGCGTGATGAGTTGCCCGGGGAGGAGCGTGTCGGTGGGCCAGTCGAAGCTCTGCCACAGGGTGCGGCCGGTGGCGTCGGACACGACGAGGTTGCCGGTGTCGAGCAGCTGCGCACGATCGGCGCCGGTGCCGCTGGTGTTGGTGCTCCACGTGGCCAGGCCGTCGAAGTCCCGCAGCACCAGGGTCCCGTCCACGAGAAGCTCGGCGCGGGAGCCCATGCCGTTCACGGGGGCGTCGCGGTTGGCGGCCCACGCGAGGGTGCGCGGATCGGCCGAGGCGGTGAACCAGACGGCGAACACGTAGGCGTTGGTGGCGACGGGGTGGAAGCCGCACGAGAAGTCGCCGCTCGGGGACACCAGGGCGTCGTCCCCCACGGCGATGGACCCGCGGCGCCACAGGATGCTCGTCCGGCGCCGATCATCGCTTGCCGCGAGCGCAACGCGAGGCAAGGTCGCCGCAGTGGTGATCACTAGGAGGATTGCGAGCGCTCTCATCATGATACTACCAGCTCGCGCGCCGTGGTCTTTGTTTTTCCGGTGTACGTCTCGGTACATGTGCACCAGAGCTAAGCTCGTCGAGTTTTTATGCTGGTCGACGCCATTGACGTTATGTTTTGGCGCCGTAGCAGCCATGGACTCAGTTGCTTTCCGTGACCAGCCTCAAGTACATGGACTTGTGTGATTCCAATGTGTTTAGAATTATTGCTAATTCCATCTTAACATCATTGTACACGTAGGAGTGCGTTAGCAGCCACACTTGCGTGGGTTTGTGCTTGACCAAGCAGCCATTTTTGTTCGAGTAATGCTACACGCACGGGATGGGATTTACGGATTCAACGGGCTGTGGTTATGTGTCAGTTTTTGATTTGTGATTAAGGAGGCGGAGCCCACCCCCATGAGAATCGGGGGTAGAGATTGATTAGCGTCGAGTAGTCTGTGGGAGGCCCGTAATGTTCCGTGCGTATAGGTTTATCGTTTTTGTTGACTCGGCGGAAGTCAAACTAATCGCGAAGAAACAATTACTCTTGTCAAAAAAAATCTAACATTACGGACGGAGGAAGTAACACACAAGCAACATGACCATGTCGATGAACCTAAGACTTCCTTAATTTTTATACTTGGCATGTACTCCCTCCGTGAAGAAATATAAGAGTATTTAGATCACTATTTAATTATCTAAACACTTTTATATTGCTTTAGAAAGGGAGTACTACAATGGTACTACCATGTCTCATTTTTCTGTAGGATGATTGCTAACATGAAAGAGAAAGAAATATAAAAGAACTTTGCATTCTCTTTGACTAAGAGATAGTCTCTTCAATTATATATTTTATTAGGTATACATGGCATACCCTATCTTTTGAAAGTGTTGAGAGCTAAAGGTTTTGGTCCAAGGCGGAGAACATGAATTTCCTTTATATTATCGTCGACGTCCTCGATAATCCTCATAATTGATGCTCCGGGTCCACGGATTTGTCATGGTAGTGGTCTTCGCCAGGGAGATGCTCTTTCACCACTGCTCTTTATTCTTGCTATGGATGCAATCAACATGACGATGAAAAGGGTGACGTGGGTCTTTTAAGTGCCCTTCCTCCAGGCACTATGTCAGAAAGGCTTTCAATTTATGTCGATGATGTTATTGTGTTCCTTTGCACTTCACCGACTGATGTTCAGGTGGTCGTCTCTCTGTTCAAGATTTTCATATGTGCCTTGGGGCTGAGTTGCAATCTTCTCAAGAGCAAGTAAAGAAGATTTTCAAAGGCTTTTGGACATTCTTAGAATGAGCCTTGCTTCTTGGCGATTTGCTATGTTAACCCAAGGCGGTTGTTTGGTGCTTATTCAGTCAATTTCTCACCTCAATTGCCATTTCCAGTTACAATCTCTTGAGCCCCCCCCCCACCCCACCCAGCCCCTTGCGCGCCCTCGCCTAGGTTCTAAAGACAACCGACGAGATTCGTTGAGCGCTCCTTTGGAGGGGCACTAAAGAAACAGTTGGAGGCAATTGCCGTGTCAAGTGGGAGATTATATGCAGCCCTAGAGAGGTTGGTGGCCTTCGCATTACTAGCCTGGTCTATATGAACTCGGCCATGATTCTACAACAGTCTTGGGTCGATTGCGTTGATGTTGACAAGCCCTGGAGGCACTTGGGGTTGACTCTTGGTAGGGATGACTTGCAAAAATTTAACATTGTAGCCAAGGTGACTTTAGGTAATGGTGAGAGCATATTTTTTGTATGATGTGTGGCAGGATGGCACTCCTCTTGCCTCTATTTCGCCGGATATTGTTGCGGTCATTCCAGATAATATTAGATTTAAAAGGATGGTTGCTTATGCTCTGGAAGGAGGTCTACAGCTAAAATATTTTAGAGCTCCTCTCTCAATCGACAAGTTTATTCAGTTGCTTAACTAATGGGAGGCCATACAGGAGGTTCAGCTTGATTGTGACCGATTGACATATGGAAATGGAAACATGAGCCATCGGGTCACTTCTCTTCAAAATCAGCTTGCATGATAAACTTTGTGGGGCTTCCTCAATGAACCTTGGCCATTGCAATTTGGAAATCTTGGGGCCCTCTGAGATGCAAATTCTTCATTTGGTTGGCTACCCACAAGAGGGATTTGGACAGTGGATCGCCATGCTAAGTGTGGGCTTCCGCATAATGATCCTCTCATTTTTGCTACAATTCTTTTGAAAACGTTGACCATCTCCTTGTTGGTTGTGCGGTCGTGAACATCATTTGGTCTAGAATTTTCAGATTGTGTTCCTACGCATGACAAGAAGAAACTCAACAGTGATATCATGTTGGTTGGTTGGTCCATTTGGAAGGAACACAATAGGAGATTTTCGAGGACACAGTTGTTCCTCTATACACCTTGGTCAACCTTATCAAGGGTAGTGCGTGTGCATGGTTTAAGGTTGGGGCTAAGTGTTTCCAATCTTTGTTTTGAGTAGCTTTGGCTTAATGCCCTTGGGTTTGTCCTTGTGTCGTTTCTTGTCATTTTGGTGGGTATTGTATAAGACTTTGTATTATGTTTTCTCCATTCTAGTTTATTGATCACATGCAGTTCTCTGGTTCAAAAAAATGCTTCAGGTTCAATAAATATTCTCTAATATACCATAGGTCTTCTCTAGAGTAAAGAGATTTTGTTGCCACATGTTTTAATTTTTTTAATTAGCATCTATTTTTGAATTCACATGGACATTAACAATAAAAAATGACACCAAGAACTAAGAGGTGAATTATTGTACAAAATATTTTATTATCTTCTCTAGACAAAGTGGAGTACATAAAACAAAAGCCTCGTTGATCTGTAAGTTTTCATCCAACGTCCGTCACCGAACATCATCTTGCCATCATCCACTTTTTGTTGATTCAACGCCACACATCCCGCTAACAAGCAACACCTAGCATTCCAATTATAAGATGGTCATGGTGATCACGGAGTTATCACTAGTCCCCCACTCAGATGTATTTTGATCAAATCTTATTTGTCTAATTGTGTGTTAGGTCAGCATAACATAGTACATGCTACAAACAGATCAAACATTTAACGTCCAACGATTACAATTATATCGATCATGAAACAGATAATACAGATAGAAGCACATATGGTGCCTTCACATCCGAGGGTATACAACCTTCTTTTCGAAAGATAAGAATTTAGATGCATTCACATCAGACGTCAACTTCAATTATGGGAATTCTGATTTACAAACCAGTTTTGATATAAATTTACAAATAATATAAAAAATCAAACATTTTACACAAAGTAATATCTATAGCACTCAGATTCTAATAGATTTGGCAGTGCATTAATACAATTTAACATAACTAAAAAAATTCATGTAGATTGCATCATTAACTACAACTTAAACTAAGAATATTAATTCAAATTTGCACCTAGCACAAGGGTAGAAGAAATAGAATTATGTGTTTGTAATAATAATCTTCACAATTTATTTATTTTTACAACTTTCCGTATTTAATAAATGTTATAGTGCTAGCTTGAGTGCATGGGTATGGCTTACTTTTTCCTGAAGAGGAGGATAAACCCTATCCTAGCACGGCTTACTGCTTGACGATTAGTTTCCTCGATTCATTCAAAAGCATACGGAGTATTAACAAATAGACATTGATTGACTATAAACCAATGCCCTTAGACAATTAACATGATACTGTTTGAAGTCCAGGCAAAAGGGGTAAGAATGTTGCTCTACTTCTACCACCTAGATAAACATATCCAGCGCATGGTAGTGCAAGTTTATCTGGTGAAGTCTAGGCATACAAGTGTTAAAAAAAAGTCTAGGCATAGGCATACAAATGATCTTAAACTAACGAATGTACTCCATGATATTTGTTATCTGGCTGGGTACGTACGTGGAGTCTATAATCACTTGGGAGTAATGTTTCCAACCACCTTCTTTCGAAGAAATATAAATATCCAACCACATTCCATATATAGATGAGAAAATCTTAGAGAATACTCGCAATTAGTGCATCTGAAAATCAAAAACTTGAAACATGTTGTGATTTGAACAAAACTAAATATGTGAGACTTGTCACAAAACTTGGCTGAATTTTAGCCTTGGAAATATGAAACTTAAAATGATTTATTACTTGTGTGAAAGGTACTGTTATGTACTGTACTGAATAGCTATAGCTTGGACCCAAAAAATCACATTACCCTTTTAAGTAAAAAAAAAATCATGGGTGCACCGAACTTGAGTGCGTAGCCTCTCTCGGGGTATATAGCAAAGGCCTTAGGACATTTTCAGACTTCAGACTGTTTTAACTATATAATTCATGTCCAAAAACAGGGGTCGATTAATTATTTTCACTTGGTGCATGGTTTGCAGAAAAATAATTAAAATGCTAGACTTCGATGGAGTAGATAGTGCTCACCTGCCATGGAGATGTAGTTGGGCGGAGGAAGCATGCAAGGGAGAGATATTGGCACGGCTCAATCAGATACTGGTCTTACCACGATTGTAAGACCTAGCATCGGATTGAACCTCACCAATATCGCTCCATAGATCCATTGCTTGTACATGATCAACCATGCAATTTATGCACACCATGCATGCCGCTGGATCTAATTTCAACCTCATGCAAGCAGCAGGCTGTGTGCCTCCGCTCCCCGGCCTCATCAGCCTGCATTCCAAGATAAGAACAGAATTAAAATGGTAGACATACATACATGTTAAATGCATGATCGGTCCAAATGAGATCCAGATCCATATATGCATGTTTGCCAGATCAGTTGAGGAGGAACCAAATCAAGTCTCTGGTACATACCTCTTTGCCGTTGTTCCTGCGCCCTAGGGTTAATCAGAAGCGTCCTAGAACTAGCGCGCTCTGGATCTTCCTTCCAAATAGCACGCATCCATGCATGTAGCTAGCTAGGCACTGCTTGTATACGGCATAAGCTAGCCTATATACCCAGCCATTGGCAGCCTGATCTGCAGTTAACCATGCAAGATCTAGCCTGCAGACAGAACAGAAGGGCGAGGAACGCAGGGAGCAGTAGGGGGCGATGATAGGCTGTGGGGGGAGGGGCCGGGCATGAAATAGGAGGAGAGGCATGCGCCGGAGTCTTAAGCGCGCAGCTCGACCGATCTCCACGAGACGAGGGAGAGAGAGAGGGGTGGTGAGCAGAATGATGAAGCACAGCAGACCAAAAGATATTCGCCCCCCTCTCGTTCCACGCACAGACGGTCGGCATGCGGCAGCTAGTGGGGTAGGTCGAGCGTTTCGCGGGCGGAAGGCGGCCATTATTCCACGCGGTTCGGTTAGGAATTAGTAGGAGCCAGAGAGGCGGAGCCCCTCCCTTTCTACTTGGACTAGCGCAGACAGCCGAGGATTCTCTCCTTGGCGACGATCGAGCAGGAAGGGGGAGGAGGAAGACGACGGCGACCGACCGCCAGTGGAGTGGCTTGGCTTGGCTAGGGCAGCATCGGGGGCAGGAGCGCAGGATGTGTGTGCCTAGAAAGGGGCCTCGGCGGGGGTTCCGTACGAAGAGGGGCCAGTTTCTTAATCGGGAGCGACTTGCACGTAAATCCGTCTGCAGATTAATACTCCTCCCAGCTTGTTAAGAGGACGGGGGCATGCATGCATGCATGCAATGAGGGCGGCTGCCACAAAGCGGGGACAGCGGCGCCAAAGCGGCCCTGCCGTGGCGCCGCGCCGGGGGACACGGCTCGCATAGGGAGGGGTTGCGCCTCTCATCTCACCTCCATCTCTACTCTCTCTACTAGCTGTTGAGAACTTGAGATCGATCGCCGTGGCTTCTTTTTCCCTGTATCATAATTGTTGTTTGCTTTTGGTTTGGCTTCTCTCCCTTTTTGCATCTCTCTAAAGGTCATTATCTACGTCATAATACAACCTACTTCTGTCTACTATCTCCCTACTCACTCCCTTTGAAAAATACCACTTTGCATGTTAAGTCTTGGAAAACCAAAAATTACTCCTTTTGTATATACTTTATGTGACAAAAACTGATTTCGTATTTTATTCGAATTCCAAATGTATGTTTGTGATTACGATTTTGCATCACAAAAGGTGCACACTAATAGTGTGATTTTAAATGGAGGTAGTATCTCTCACTTCTCTAACAAATTAATAGTGCCTCTCATCTCCCTCCCATCTCTACTCTCTACTAGCTGTTGAGATCGAGCCGTGGGTTCTTTCTACCCTGTATATCATAATTGTTGTTTGCTTTTCGCTTGGCTTCTCCCCCTTTTTGCATCTCTCTAAAGGTCATTATCTACATCATAATAGAACCTACTTCTCTATCTCCCTACTCACTCCATTTGAAAGATACTTCGTATATTAGGTTTTGTTAGAATAATCTATGGACAAACAATTACTCTATTTGTGTATACTTTATGTGGCTAAAATTGATTTCATATTTTATTCATATTCCAAAATGTGTATTTGTCCATGATTATGATTTTGCATCACAAAAGGTGTATGCTAATTAATGGTGTAATTTGAAATGGAGGTAGTATTCTAAGAAATTAATAGCACCTCCATATATAAATGTTTGTCGTCCTAGACATTAACACACAATCTCTAAGATCAGTGAGAATTGACAAGCAAGTGATATCAATTTTGTCATGTACTCCATTAACTTGCATACAATGAGTTCCAAGAAAAGCATGCAATCAAAATTTGAAGGTAATATAGTTTACTTGACGAAACAAGTAAATGATGATATTAGATAGTTAATCGATAAGCTATTGTGCATATGGTGTGAATTCTTAGCGAAAGGCAACCAATGATCAATGCAAAATGTTTGAGGGTTGGGGTTCCTTATGCTCCCTAGGCTTTTTTGAAAAGGGGGAATTCCCCTAGCTTATGTATCAAGGGAAAATAACGCAACATTGGGCCAGCAACCACTTATGTAGAGGTTTGCAATCTTGTCTAAGCTGGTTGACACAGTCAGACTACAATTACGGAGGCGGGTGGCAACATCGAACTTGAGATGTGTCTACCGGACAATGTAGAGAGAAGAAAAAAATGGGGGATGGCAATGTGAGAGGAGGTGCGACAAAGGAGGTTAGGCGGTGGAGGCGGTTGCTGACTTGAGTGAGTCAAGACAATAAGGCATGGGTGGGACGGGAGAAGGGGGTTATGGTAGCGCAACTTAGTTGTCCATGGGTGTGAGTCAAGAAGGAGAAGAGAGTGAACCTTGGGCATCCATTGGATCAAAATCATGTGATCTACAAGATCTTGACTACATTTTAGAGCTAGCTATATACCCGTGCATTGCTATGAATATAACAAATTAGACTACTCTCTCTGAGTGCGGCGAATCTGCACCCGGGCTCAGCTGCACCCGCACTCACGGAAAAAATCAAAACAAATACAAAAAAGTTCAAAAAATTCCAAAAAAATTTGTATGGTAGATAATTAGATGCGTGAGGTTCGCTGCAAAATTCAACTCGTTTGGACATTTGAGCAAGTCTGTGCAAAAAAGACAAAATCGGGGTCTGTGAAAAAGTTTATTGTTCGCAAACTGTTTTGACCCGATTTGTCTTTTTTGCCGAGGCCTACTCAGATATCCAAATGAGTTAAAATTTGGAGCGGACCTCACGCATCAAATTATCTACCACACAAATTATTTTTGGATTTTTTTGAATTTTTCTAGTATTTTTTTGAATTTTTTGCTGACCAGGTGCAGCTGAGCCCGGGCTCCAGGATGAATTATCGACTCTCTCTCTCTCTCTCTCTCTCTCTCTCTTTTGCGAGGAAAAACTTTTGATCTATTCATCAACTGTTAAGATAGTACAAAGAACACCAAAAGTAAAACCAGTATTGTCTATTGGAGGCAGTTGCTATTAATTAAGTAGTATCAATTTTTGGTGGCAGAGGTGACAATCATCTTGCTCAAATTCTTCGCAACAGATTTAATTGCGCGCATACGCACCACCGCTATAAATGTTACAGCAATAGCAGTCCTTCGGTCCCTAATTTACTCAGATTTTGGACATAAAACTTGTGTCGCTAAGCTACACACAACGTGATCAAAATTCATTACAATTTTCTTAGGGATGAAAAATCAATTAAGAAAGCCGGGTATATGCTCCACTTCATACGCGTCTACTTGGAAAGCAGTGCCAATAGGCACTTCACGGGCCCACGGGGAAGCAAAGCTAGGTCCAGGGGACAAGGTAGAAAAGGGAGTAGAGCAAAGCAAGTGGTTCGTGGAGGTGGACTTGTTGAAGTGATGATAGGATCACCTCGGGGCTTCAGGTGGCGTGCCGGCGCCTCACTAATCAGATTCCCACGCGCTAACCCCATGCCCCATCATCCTCCACCACGCTTTTTAACCCTATCGCCCGCGGTCGTTCGAACTCATTTTTTGACAGCGGAGCTCGCTTTTTACAGACCAAGTAGGCGAGTATACGGCGAAAAGGCAATACACGCATCATGTTTTGGTTCTGGCTGGCGACGGGGGTCGGTAGAGAGGCGGCATACTCAGGAGTATCGGGGGTTAACGTGGAGGGCGGACAGATCAGGTGGCGACATCCACGCATGTTTTGCTCCGGGCCAGCATCCTCGCGCGTCGAAGCCGGCCGCTTCATGATCTCTCTCCGCTCGTTTTTTTACTGGTGACCGGCGAACGCGATGCGCATGTGCGGAGGGGGTACTGATTATTGTACGTACGTACGTGCCATGGAACCGGGGGGAGCTTTTCTGCTTTCCGGGCGCACGAATATACGCGGGGTCACGCCGGCCGTGGCTTGCAGAACTCCCGGCCATGGATAGTTTAATCCATCATGCTCGGCCGTCACGCCGCTGGCTGCATGCGGCGTGCGTTTGCCGTCGACGGTCAGCGCCTGCCATGCGCGCGCGCGTGCAGCCCCAGACGTTTAACAGGAAGCAGCGGTACGGCATGACGGACGAGAAAGTTTGCGGCCCATACGACGAATTCCTTGGCAGATCTCATGCGGCCCACGACGGTGCAACCTGCTGCACCTCCCCTTTCCCTTCTCTCTCTCTCAAAAAAAAAAAAACTCCCCTTTCCCTCTTCTTTTGCGCAATCGCACACCACCATGACGAAGCAAGCTGCTTCAATTGGATCTGCCAATATATGGTGTGTGCTCTCACCGTTTTTGAAAAGGTTCTATAAGAGCAACTCTAGCAGACCCCACAAAAACTTGACCCGCAAAACGCGTTTACAGTTTCACGAAGATCGCGTTTGCGGGTCGAAAACTAGCGCGGCCGAACAGATACTGTAAAACAAACTATAAAAAGTGGAATAAAAAGCTCCTTCCTCCAGTCCGGCCGTTGCCGCCCCTTCCTCCAGCCGACCGCGCCGGCCACGCTGGCCGCGCCCAACCCCGTCGGCCGTGCCCCGTCGCCTGTAGGCCGCGCCCCGTCGGCCGTCGGCCGCGCCCCATCACCCATCGGTCGCGCCCCGTCCTTGCCGGTCGCGCCCCGTCGCCTCCGTCGTCCGCGCCCAGCCTTGCCGGCCACGCCCCGTCGCCTCCGCCGTCCGCGCCTTACTCTATTGCCAGGCGAGCCGTGCCCCTTTGCCTGCCGCGTCGGGAGGATTCCGGCGGCCTGGCTGAGGTCATGGGAGGCCACGACGATGTCGAGCTCGTCCAATTCGAACCGGCGGCAATCGATTGCGGCGTCTAGCGGCCTTTTCCGATGTGCGGTGATGAATTCCGGCGAGTTTAGGGCGGATTCCGGCAAACTCCGCGGCGGCGTGTTTGCTCCGACGAGGTTTGACCCGGTATACGGGCCCCCCTATATTCGGCCTTCCAACCTCCAAAGATAAGGGTTTCGGGTGTGCATTTGCGGTGGCCCTTAAAAATTTTACGGGTTGGACTACTTTTACGGTTTCACTTCTGGACACTTTTTTCGCCCAAAACTGTAAAACGCAAAATTTTTGCAGGTTTGACCACTTATGCGGGGTCTGCTAGAGATGCTTTAACGTTCCTTGAGGTCTTTTTTTCTGCTTCTTTTCAGTAGGTCTTCTTTCGGGTTTTTTTCATTTTCCCATTCTAAATTCATGAATATATTCAAAATCAGATAATTTCTTCAAATTGTGAATATTTTAAAAACTTTAAACATTTTCTTATGTTAGAGAAAAAATAAAAACAATTAAAATCTGGAAAGTTTCTTAAATCTGAGAATATTTTAATATTTTGGAATATTTTATGAACTTTGAGATAATTTCTCAAATGAATGAAAGTTTTTAGTTTCATAAGATTTTTTTGAAATCTAGGAATAATTTTCAAATTATTGATCATTTTTTCAATTTGTGATCATATTTTGACATTCAGGGAAAATGAAATTTGGAACGTTTTTACGAAAACATTTTTCTAAATTTCTTGAACATTTTATGGAGTTCAAAAACAGGGTGCACGTTTGACCGTTTTCTACCACATCTCGCGCGGCATAGGAGCACTCTTTTTTCTTGTTCACGGCAAAACCTTTTGTTAGAAAATGCCATCATGGCTAGCTTTATTAAAAATTAACAGGGAGTACATCGTTCACAAGCTCACTGGCAATGCAGTCATGGGGCTCATCCAACCAACTAGACAAAGTCTACTACAATAAAAAAATTTAGCTAGCGCATGTGCTGCTTTATTATCTAAACGAAAACAGTGTTTAAAGTTGACCATCCCAATAATCGAAGCAACATCCACGTACTCTGCAAAAAGTGGCCGTCACCTCATCCAACCATCTAAACATGTTTGTTGGTCGGTGCGGCGAGGCAAATAGCCTAGAGCAGGGCGCATATACTATGGACCGGGCCTATTGTCGGTTTCTTTTTCAGATACTTTGTTTGTATTACCTGTCTCTTATGGTTTTAGCCTTGGTTTCTTTGGTTTTCTTTCAATTTTTTCCTTTGTATTTCTTTCTGGTTTTTTGTTTTTTCTTCTATAATTTTTCCGATGGTTTTATCTTTTCTTTCTCTTCACCTTTTCCCATTTTTATATATAATTGTTTGTATACATAGGACATATTTTAAATACATATACTCCCTCCGTTCCTAAATATAAGTCTCTGTAGAGATTCCACTATAAACCACATACGGATGTATATAGATATATTTTAAGTGTAGATTCATTCAATTTGCTCCGTATGTAGTCCACCTAGTGGAACCACTAGAAAGACTTATATTTAGGAACGGAGGGAGTAATATGTAAGCATATTTATTTATAAAAAATAGATTTAGAAATAGATTTAAAGTATAATAATAATTTTGAGAACTTATTTCTGAAATATATTTTTAATATATTTCTGAAAAGTATAAATAACGAAGGATGTTGGGCTGCGTGTATGACCGGCCTAAATAACCGCCATGTACACTATATGTTGACAGCTTCGCACAGTGAGCGGCAAATAGGCGGGCTTGTTATTCAGCCCCTCCTGCCCACATCCCCTTCTCCTACCTCCTCCGAGACTATGTCATAGTATATCACCAGTGAGGATGAAGAAACAAAGGCATGGTGACCAGAACCCCCAAGCTCACCAAAGCACCGATAGATCACTAGAGAGCAGGAGGAAATTGATCAAGTCAGTATGCTCGTGTTTTTTTTTTTGCCAAGTCAACCCCGATGGGTCAGCTACGCGTGTCAGAATGTATCAAAAAGAGCACTTCATCGGTATTTAAGGTGAAAAAAAATACATGGTTCGGTGGCTTTACGTACTTTTTTATCTTCAGTGGTTTTACTTTGGCAGAAGGTATTGTGGTGAATTTTGGTGATTTTCATCGTGATTGTGGTAGTTTTCTGCTATGGACTCCAATGGCCACGGATCAATCCATGAACGTTGCTAACCATGTAAGGATCACACTTTACCCAATCTTTTTATAGATTTAAGACATGTAAGGATCACACTTTATCAAATCCAATTATTAGCTTACAGAACATATTTGCCAATCCACGCACTACCTACTTATACTTAACAACACCAACAACAACAACAAATTAGCTGAAGAATTAAACAACAATGCAAGTCCAACGAGCACCGGTCGATCCGCCACCGGCCAGTCCAACAAAAAAAAACGAAAACCATCCGGCGCCACGCGCACGTGATCGATCATGCCGGACCGGCCGGTCGATCAGATCAGTGGCCGAGAACGATAAGCTCGTCGTCGGACTGGTCGGGGTCTTTGGGCTTGTCGGGGTCGCTGTAGTCGTCGTCGCTGTCGTCGGAGTCACCCGCGGCGGTCGGCGCCGGCGCCTTCACCTTCACATTGAACAGCCCCTCCTCCTCCTGGTTCTCCGGGTCGCGCAGCGCGCCCACGCGGCACGGCGTGGCGGCGCCCGGAGCGCAGTTGGGCTTCTGGGCCGGCAACGACGACGACGTCGGCTGCGCCTGCGCCTCGGTCTCCTGCGCGTCCGCCGAGCGCAGCGCCAGCGTTAGCGCGCACGCCAGCGCCGCCACCACCAGCCATGTGCGCACGGTCGCCGCCATGGGTGCGCCTCGACGTTGAGGACTGTACTTGCTTTCTCAGAAGAGGTACGGGGATTGTAGTCGAGAGGAAAGTTAATCGAGCTGGACGACGACTGCGGTGAGGAATTAAGGAAAGGTTTGCGTGCAGGTCTGCGTTTTTGGCGGCTTGCATGGCGGAGCTAAATCGAGCTAGCCGGGGCCTAGCCTTGAGGAGACACCCCAAAACGGCTCCTTTTCTTGCCATTTCTTCTGGGTGGTCACCCGGGTTCTTCTTCCCAGGGTGTGGAATAATCGAGCGGTCCTCGGATCAGGACCTCCATGTGCATACTTTGCTAGTAGAACTGAGAAGGAAAAAAAAGTGCGTACTTCGCTCGCACTTGCCCTAGAGGCCAAGACTGCATGCACACGTTTGTAAAGGATAAACCCTGTAGCATTTGAGTATTATTTACCAAAAAAGTTATCTAGCGAACATTCGCCGGCGGGCAATCCTTGCGAACACGCTCTCTCTCTCTCTCTCTCGTCGGATTCGTTGCAGAAATCTTGGCGCAGGGACAGAAGTCACGTCAGATTTATTAACTTGTTCGATGTGAGTACAAAACCCAGCGAACGCTTTACTAGTTAAAACACTGCCCGCACACCACACTGGCCAGGGACGTGAGCATCGACCTTGAATCTAGTCCCTCCTTTTTTTTCACCTCTTTTTAGAAGATGGCAAATTTAAACATTTTTTTCTAATGTCCACAAGTCAAGTTTGCTTTTGTACATGGCAGTTTCATTATTAATGACATCACATTTTTTTATTATTATAAGAGGATGTCATCTTTTTATAATGTTCACAATTCAAGTTTGTTTTTTTATATGCCATTTCTATAATTAATAATATGGAATTTTTATTAATAAGTGGATGACAATTTATTATTGAAGCGCATGGCATTTTTATTAATAATAGAATGACATTTTTTATTGAGAGGATGCCATTTTTAATGGCATGGTAGTTTTGGGCTTATCCAGATAAAAAATATATCTAGATGATGGCTGTTTTATAAAGTAGCATGACAATTTCACATTTTCAGAGCATGACATTTATAAATTTGTTTACTTTTTAGTTTATGGCATTTTTGTATAGAGGATGACAGTTTTAAAGTTTAGCATGGAATTTTTTTCTAAATCACATGACCTTTTTTTAGAAAAGTTTAGCATGGCAATTTTAAATAAAAAACACTTAACTAGGCCTTTTGTGCCAATCGAGGGGGTTCGCCTTGGCCTGCCCCTAGCGAACGACGAGGGACTGGGAAAACGTTCGCTGGGAGCTGCACGGCCCCAACCGTTCGCTCGAAGCTCCGTCCCAGCTGATGTTCCCATCTATTGGGATCTGTAGGTATCAAGGAGATGAAGAGATACTCCCTCCGTCCGCCAAAGAGTGAACGTCTGGCTCGAGTAATTTTCCCAAAATAAGTGAACGTCTGGCTCCGCAGCGATCCACCGAGGTAATTTTACGTTCACCCCTTCTCATTTGTTGGCAAAGTTGTGTTTACTTCTCCCTTCTCATTTATTATCAACGGGAATCGAAGCATTGGTACAGCTGTTGGCACCTTAATTGAGTGGTGGGAGGGCTTTTTTGCAAAATCCTTAATTTGTCTTAGAATACCCAGACGTTCACTCTTTGGCGGACGGAGGGAGTAGTTTCAACTAGTGCAATTCCGTCATGAAGGGAGATCATCCAACACGGAATGCTCACCATTAAATTCGTTTTTATCTTATGAACCTGGCCATTGAAGTTTGGTTTCGTTTCTCGAGCCTCCTGACCCGGGTGTTGTGCCTGTTACGGTGATCTTTTTTCCTAACCCAATCTTTGTTTCACAAAAGAAGAAGAATAATAAACGTACAATCCTGGCTTGCAACTTGCAATCCCAACGAGCTTTCTTGGGCCAGTACGTAAACAACGTAGCACGCAAACCAGCCATGGGCACGCACACGACTACGACTACCTCCGATCAAGACGAGACACGATCCTAACTGCACAATAAGCCCACGATGGTGATACGGAACCAACCAGTCGTCTCTCCGCCTCTCATGCCCGGCCGGCCGGTCGTCGACCGGCCGTACTGCAGCGCCAACCGTGTGCCGTGCATGGGCGAGGTCCCGGATCCTTCATTCTCCCCGGAAATACGTGCGCGAGGTCCCGGTTATGTGGTGGCCGGATCGAGATACGTACGTCGATCGTGCCTAGCTTGTTCGTGCCTATGGTCGTTGGCGGGCTCCGGGGGGCAACCGTGCGGCTCCGCGTCGTTGCCAGAATTGAAGGCCCATGCAGCTGGCGGGGCGGTGGTGGGCGCGCGGTGCGTGCATGGGGAGTTATGGCATCCGTCGCCGGCCGCGCGGGCCGGAGAGCGACCGCGGAGAGGCGTCCGGGGCACGGGCGCCATCCGTCACCCCGAGATACAATCATGCAGAATGCGTTTGCATGCACGCACATGCGGTGCTGATTGCGATCGCGGCTCGTCCACTCGAGGTTGTGGTGTCGTTGTCGTCGGAGAGTTCATGACCGGCTGTTCCTTCCTGGTTCCTGCTATCATGAATTTACGATACAATACTTGTTGCCGCCTTCTGCATTCTCTGATGGCGTGTGGTGAGTAGAGATTGTACCCACCTCTATGTTGACGTATAAATGTAATATTTAGTCTTTTTAATCAGATTGGTCTTTTGATTATATTAGTTAGAGCAAGCACTTCTACATGGTATCAGAGCCAAGAGGTATTGAGTTCAAGACCCGTCTGGTGCACAACAAAACTCACCATCCCGGAGAGGTTGCACCAAGATGGAGGAGGAGTCACAAACCTCACAAGTTCCCGAAGGAGTTATATCTGGTTAAGCTTCATTGAACAGATACTGATTTGGAGAACAAAAACATGTTGCACGTTGCCCCCTCCATAGGACACCGCTGCTGATGCTAACAATGACATACATAATGATCGGCAATCGACGGCGTCCTCCGACTTGTTGACACCCTTCCAAGAAAGCCCATCGACATGGAGAAATCCGTGAAAAGTTATTTCCATCGCTGCCACTACCCCGGCTTCACCGGCGATGAAGAGATGAAGCACCTACAAAGCCTGAACTGGACACAAAGATCCCCCCCCCCACCCCCACCCCCACCCACTTGCAGTCATATTGACCGGCGGGAGGCAGAGGAACCCACGGCGGCAACATGGGTTGAGAAATAAGATGATGTAAATTTGATCGTGGACAGTACCAAATTCATGCAACACATACAGTAGATGATCATTACTATTCTCAATTGGATTTGTTCTTTTTTTATTTCTCACTATATAAGTTAAATTTCATCAAGACCATACCAATGCACTATTAATTAAGAATAGTTTCCCACGTCTAAGGCCTACAAGAGTCTAGATGTGAGGTGGAGTGCTGAAATATATTGCCCATCCTTCTCCATCAGTTCAGCCTTTAGATGGACTGGCTAGTGCATGGACCAACAGTGATTGAGTCACCACCGACGAACAATTCCTGACGGGTCGTCACCAATCATGGGCTTCTCCCCCCCCCCCCCCCCCCCCCCCTATACATTGGGGCTCGATGACATCTTTTATATTTCTTCTTTTCTCTATAATATACATACTATATATATTTCTGTTTACTATCTTGTTTTCAAATAGGTGGCATATAAATTCAGTTAAAAGTCAACTATTTCTAACTTTGACCAATTATTTCTAACATAGTGGGGTATTGGAAATGACATATTGGGGTTCCTTTAGAGTTTGAAGAATTTTAAGGAAGAAAGTGAAGCCCCTTATAAAACTACAGGGGAGAAGTTTCTAGGATTCACCTGTAATTGCTCTAACAAAGTAAAATGCTCTCCTGAGTGAAAAAAAGGCAAAAGGTGCTCGGCCTACATCATAGCCCGAAAGAGACAGGCACTTAACGATGGCTAACTATTTCAAAATTACTATTTTGTCTTTTTTGTGTAGCTCTCACTATAATGTAAGTATACTATCTTGAAATTTCACGCACATGTATTACACATCCGTATGAATGCGTATGGTTTTTTTAGATTTTGTTGAAACTTCAAAATATGATTTTCAAAATTTTCAAAATAAAGAGCTCCATAGAGCGCGTCTCCATTTACCATTTTCGTTGATGCTTTCTTTCTGGTAAATATACCTGTACAGTGGTAGCGCAGTGAGCATAATGGAATCCAGACATTACAGGGACAGCTTATCCATTTTCAGTACTATATATTACTAACACTGCTTGAGCAACTAGCCATTTCTGTAGCTACATAGGGAATCAACCCAGACAGTCTAGCAGAAGGACACCTTACCCAGACCCTTCACATTTTTGCTTTCTGAAACAAAGTGTAGGCATATCAGTTGTGAGATCTAGTCGTGAGATTGAGCTATTTGTGCAAACCATGAAAACAAATTTGGGTTGGACACCCCAATCAATTCCTGTGGTCCAACATGTATATCAGTTGGGCAGTGGACAGTACACACTGAATAACGTGACAGTGCGACGATCGTATTCCTTTTCTTGAAAAAGGCCAACTGACAACGATCTCAGTAGCAGCATTTCCCCTGCCCAACGAACAAAGTGGGGCAGGCTGGTCAGGTCATGCGCCTCCCGGTGTAACTTTGATGAAAGCCTCCTCGGTCAGCTGAGAAACCGCGCGCGCGACGCATCCCCTCTGTCGGCACCTCGTCGCGTTCCCGGCTCTCCCGCCTATTTAGTGGCGAGCTGGCGACGAGCGCTGGGCCTAGTCGCACTTGCAACTGCAAGCCGCGACCGCCGGCCCGCCGCACGCACGTAGCACCACCGCACTGCGTCAGTAGTCACTAGTCAGTACACGCGCGACGCCACCCTGAGACGCCATGTTGATGGCGCCTCACCGGGCAAGGTCGTGGACGTCGGCGACGGTGCTGCTGCTGCTCGCGGCCGCGGCGGTCGTGGTAGGCGCGGCGGCGGCGGCGGGGAAGAAGAAGCCGGTGGTGCCGGCGGTGATCGTGTTCGGCGACTCGACGGTGGACACGGGGAACAACAACGTGATCGGCACGGTGCTGAAGAGCAACTTCCCGCCGTACGGGCGCGACCTGCAGGGCGGCGCCACGGGCCGGTTCTGCAACGGGCGGCTGCCGCCCGACTTCGTCTCCGAGGCGCTCGGCCTGCCGCCGCTCGTGCCGGCGTACCTCGACCCGGCTTACGGCATCGAGGACTTCGCCACCGGCGTCGTCTTCGCCTCCGCCGGCTCCGGCCTCGACAACGCCACCGCCAGCGTCCTGGTACGAACCGCGAACCCGCACGCACCAACCTGCACGCCGCAGCTGCCGCGTCCGTAGTGAGTACAAATACAACTGCAGCACGTACGAGTAACTTGGGACCAAGCTAGCTAGCCAGTAAAACTCACACGCACGCAATAGTACGCTAGATCGGCCGGCGACGCAAATGCTACTCCTGTTGTTCCTAGTATCCGAAGGCCTCTTGTTCCGTATGGTTACTGACTAATTTGGTCATCAAGGGTGCGTACAACAGTGAGACACAGCACGCAGGCCCATGGGTACGTACCAGTCTACCTGCAGGCAGCTTTTAAGTCGACAGGCACCGGCTCGATAGCATAAAACCCCATAACATGGCAGTTGAGCCATGCGTCCTGGTGCTAATTTCTGGTCCAAACATCATCTCAGCCGTCCGTCTGAAGCAATTAACACGATTAGCGGCTGGCGAAGCAACACAATAAATAGAGCAGATGCGCGGGTGGAATCTAATTTTAGACGAGCCCACCAACTGTTGCCAATTCGCGCGCGCCATGCCGTTTATGCACGTCTGCAGAGGAAGACGCACGCAACGGATGTCCTCCCAAATTCCGGTACGGCAAAGCCGGCCGCGCATCTGTTCTTTTTCAGCATCACTTCTCCTCCTTATATGTTGACTTGCACTGTTTTCCGATAACAGAAAGCAAACCACACATTTTCTGAAGAGACGACATGCGTTTATATATATGTCACTTGCACACCGTCTTTTTTCTCAAACGATGCATGTGTTACTCCACTGGGAACCTTGATTAGACGTTGCAGATCGCCACAAGGCACATTGGTCAACGGCTCTAGCTGGGACGCTAGAGCGATCGGCCCGGCCATCAGGCTGGACGGCTAATTAATTACGCACCGCGCGCATCAACTACCCAGCAGAATATATAGGACTTTTTTGCCAAGCATCCCCTAGGTTGCGTTTTCCCCTCCAACACAAGCATTCTCATTGTTGATCTTGAAAACAAGAAAGGGCTAATTTCATGGTTGTTGAGCTATGAACCTCCTTCTTCGAGCAACCAACTGCATCTGCATGCAGAGGCGTTAATTAGCTCGCATTCAGCGCTCCGAATGGCCGACCACATGCCTTCATTCAGTCGCACGCAACCCATTCATTACCAATCGATATCGATCGACCTGCAGCTGCGGTGCATAATCGGCCTATGAGCCTATCTTCTTCAATGTAGTGTACCCTGTCCTGCTCAGGCTAGCTAGGAAGCTTCTTTTCCAGATCCAGAGTCGAGACCCTAGAGTGGTTCTGTACCATGAATATCCATGATCAGACAACATTTTCTTTGCTTTCCGTTTCCTTCAGCTGGCGTTGCCCATCAGTCCATATGCTCGAGAGCGACGCGGTTCGTTCTATTGACACATTTATTAGCGGTCAGTCCACCGTTTTCGGTCTGAATTTGGCGCCATCGATTGTGGTTCCTGTAGAATTTATGAGCCAAATAGTGGTGGTTTGGTTCGTTGCTCTCACCAACCAGCCGCACCGATCTTTCCCGGGCCAGAATCTGTGTGTCTACAGGCAGAAAGTACTGACATGCTAATCGAATCGATGCACATATCATGGAGCATTCAATCTCTGAATCTACTGCACCATACGAAAGTAACACAGTCAATATTCAGAACCCAGGGTAGCAGAATCCTCCGTTCAGAAAACAACATTCATCAGAAAGGAAAACACTGTTGCTGATCCTCTTCTCCGCGTGCACATGCAGGGAGTGATACCGATGTGGAAGGAGGTGGAGTACTTCAAGGAGTACCAGCGCCGGCTGGCGAAGCACGCCGGGCGCGCCCGGGCCAGGCACATCGTGGCCAACGCGGTGTACGTCGTCAGCGTGGGCACCAACGACTTCCTGGAGAACTACTACCTGCTGGTCACCGGGCGGTTCTTCGAGTTCACGGTGGCCGAGTACCAGGACTTCCTGGTGGCGCGCGCCGCCGAGTTTCTCACGGCCATCTACCGGCTCGGCGCGCGCCGGGTCACCTTCGCGGGGCTCTCCGCCATCGGCTGCGTGCCGCTGGAGCGCACGCTCAACCTGCTCGGCGGCGGCGCCTGCAACGAGGAGTACAACCAGGTGGCCCGGGACTACAACGTCAAGGTGAAGGCCATGATCGCCAGGCTCCGGGCGGAGCTCCGCGGGTACAGGCTCGCCTACATCAACGTCTACGACGACATGGTCGACCTCATCGACCACCCCGAGAAGCTCGGGCTGGAGAACGTGTCCGAGGGCTGCTGCGCCACCGGGAAGGTGGAGATGGGGTTCATGTGCAACGACAAGTCCCCGCTGACGTGCGACGACGCCGACAAGTACTTCTTCTGGGACTCGTTCCATCCAACCGAGAAGATCAACCGGTTCTTCGCCAAAGGGACGACGGCGGTGAGCTTGAGCTTGTTGACGTAGGGATCAGCTCCCGTATACTGAGCAAATATGAAAAGGGAATGTGGGCAGCACTGTGATCAGAGTATCATTTAACTGGCGTAGATACATAGCATGCATTTGTTTAGCGTGGGCGATTCGATGTACACTGTCTCAGATGAAGTCCGTCCACTCTTCGGGTTTCAGTGAGAAAGATTAAATTTACATACTTGCAGTACATTGTTGGGTCTTTGAATGTGAAACTAATGCCATTCAGATGTCTACTTGTCAGATATAGCATTAATTATTTGTACAGCTTGGCAACTTTCACCTCCGGTCGTGGCAAATCCTACAAAGTTGTCATGGCAACTATAGTTGGTATGGCATGGCAAGTTTGAAGCGTTCGCCGAGAAAGCGCTCCCAGCTGATGTTCGCCAGATAATGTTTTCCTAAATTAATTAGTACTCCCTTCGGTTTTTTTAGTCCGCATCATATAAGATTTGGTCAAAGTCAAACTTTATAAAGTTTGACCAACTTTCTAAAAAATATCAATATCTACAATATTAAAGTTATATGTTACAAAAATTAATTTCATGATGCATGTAACAATATTGATTTCATATTGTAAATCTTGATGATTTTTTCTATAAACTTAGTCAAAGTTAATAAAATTTGACTTTAACCAAATCTTATATGCAGACTAAAAAGAAACGGAGGGAGTATTAACAAATAACTAGTAGGAGCCAACAGGGCATACACTTGTGATCCCATATTCCAGTATGATGGTAGCACTATGCAACACCAATTTTAACAAACTGTGCCTTGGTGAACATGCCTTCGCCATCTTGAGATGTCATTTTCAAGTGAACACCTATGTATGATTTTAAGTACGATACTTACTTGTACCTTGTACATGTTGTTCTTAGTACTTATTTTGTTCATCACGAGTTTGTTGTCCATTTTACACTCATGGTTTTATTATTTTTGTCCATCCTGTAGATAAAACCGTTGCCATGAATAATTATATTACTTCAAACCATAGTACCTTTAAGGTTTTTCCATTGCAAATTGATGGTGACATGCCCCTGGAGTGTAGCTACGGCGGCAGAATAGGTCCAACAACAGTAGGGCGGCCCAAGCCAACAACTCGACGTCCACCGATGATCCGAAGCGCATCACCATCTTGGGGGACAAGATGAAGACTCCCCTTTGAATTAGGCTAGGGATGGTCTGTATATGGCATGCATTAATCGATCCCGGCTAGCTACCAAATGTAGCACACAAAAACTCATCGACTGACTCTAGACTTGTAATACTACCTTGTCTCCATATATATGGACTAGTGGGGATCCCCCGATAGGCACCTTATTCTAGCAATCATCTAAGGCTTCAACCCCGAGACGATCTTGGGGCATGAACCTGAGTAAATCTTCCTCGTGCGCACCATCCGAATCTCTGACATATACGCTATCCTCAGATGGGTATTGTCGGGAAATTACTATGACACAATTGCCAACAATACTTCTCATCTTGCATCGATCATATGTTGACAATGCTGCAGTAACCTTGCTTACAATGTTGGTAGCCTTTTCATATCTCAGTAGTAACTAAGTGCTCATCGGACCGAGATACCAGAGTGATTAGAAGTAATGGCATGCCTTCGTCTCTCACTTTGACCTCTAGTTGACATAAGTATGAGGTCACTTGGTTGAAGGAATTTATATTCTTAGTAAGGTTCACCTTTTTCTGCATCATCAACCCATACAACTGTTTGTTTCATATAAAATTTGTTGGGCAGGGCCTTGTCCAGGAACTAAGTTTCCAACTTAGCAGAAATTTTGGCTGATGGCGCCTTGTCCATCACATGTTACAAGACTTCACGAGAGATGCACAATTGTATGGTTCCAAGTCCCAGCTACTTTAATCTTGAGATCCTCCCAACTTTCGGCAGCCATCCTGATATATGTTTCACAACACCAGCTTTGGTTGTCTCCATGCACCCCTACTTTCCAAAAATGCCCTTGACTCTTGCCTGGCATAATGGGAAGTTGCACATACCATCAAACATTTTCACCTGGAATATGATTAATGTGGACATTTAGGCACACACCAGTCATCCTATATCATCATAGGAAAATCCAACCACTTTGTTAGATCCTTGGCTACCTCGACCTGCTCGGATTGCGAGATGACCTCCTCGCTGACGTCATTTGGATCGGCCTCAGGGGCAGTGGCAAAGCCAAAATATGGGCAACGAACAGGGCAAAGAATTGACTTTTCCCTTATCTATAAGCCATACATAGTAAATTTTCTTCATTGTTTTGCCTAAGGCTGGGGGGGGGGGGGGAGGGGCACGGCCCCCTCAGACTTGTAGTAAGCCCCGCCACTGCTTAGGGGGTATGTTTGCTTGAATCAGCAGCCCCCCTTTTGTTGCCTTCTTCTTCCCGCGTGGACTTGCGCTGAAGAATCCCTGCTACTCTCTTGTGAACAACCATCACAGAGCTGGTCGCATAGGTCAATCCAACCCAACAGACCTTAACTTCTATTTTAGTTCGACAAAGTGTTCTCCGTGCTCATCCCATTGTTTCAGAAAATCGTGATCGATATTTTGGGCTAGGCAATTCGTGTGCTCTTTGATCCATTGTGTTTCCTTTGATTTCCATTCATAATCTCCTGGCACCCCTTCAGCTACACGTCATCATGCATGGCCAAGTGGGCGACTTCAATCGTTTTGGCCTCCACTTCGCTCCACTCGCTCCTACAGAAGTATGTCGTTTCTTTAGAACATACATCACCATGTTGTGTTGTCATCGCTATCATCTTCGTTTATATCATCCACACAATGATTCAGTTTGCAACCTTTCTCTTATAGCACTTGTTAGAATTTACCAGCTGCATCACTGCAGAGATGTAGACTTAGAGACAAATATTTATTAACGAGGTTCATCGATCAACACATACATCCTCGGGGCATGACTACGACACTCCTCCCCATGTAGTAAATCGGCATACAGTACAATGATGCTATCTTAGGAGTGCCACGTAGTATAAATGATGAGGTGGAGGAGAGAGAACTCATAAAAAAGCTTGTCTTCTCTTATTTAAGAGAAGACAAGAGATGATCTCTTAGCACAATATATCTCACCATGATTTTTAGGAATGACTAGTCATTGAAGATAAGGCTAAGAGATGACCCATTGTAGACATATTTTTTGTCATCTCTAAATTACATGCAAGATTTAAGATAAGACTATCTTATCAACCATTGTACATGCCCTAACGAACCATGAAAACCGTCAAAGCCATCAAATGTATCTCAAACTATCGCACCACGGTGGGTTCTGCCACAGCCCACAGAAGGAAATATGCCCTAGAGGCAATAATAAAGTTGTTATTTATATTTCCTTATATCATGATAAATGTTTATTATTCATGCTAGAATTGTATTAACCGGAAACTTAGTACATGTGTGAATACATAGACAAAACAAAGTGTCCCTAGTATGCCTCTACTTGACTAGCTCGTTAATTAAAGATGGTTAAGTTTCCTGACCATGGACATGTGTTGTCATTTGATGAACGGGACCACATCATTAGAGAATGATGTGATGGACAAGACCCATCCGTTAGCTTAGCATAATGATCGTTAAGTTTTATTGCTATTGCTTTCTTCATGACTTATACATATTCCTTTGACTATGAGATTATGCAACTCCTGAATACCGGAGGAACACCTTGTGTGCTATCAAACGTCACAACGTAACTGGGTGATTATAAAGATGCTCTACAGGTGTCTCCAAAGGTGTTTGTTGGGTTGGCATATATCAAGATTAGGATTTGTCACTCCGAGTGTGGGAGAGGTATCTCTGGGCCCGATCTCGGTAATGCACATCACTATAAGCCTTGCAAGCAATGTGACTAATGAGTTAGTTATGGGATGATGCATTACGGAACGAGTAAAGAGACTTGCCAGTAACGAGATTGAACTAGGTATGAGAATACCGACGATCAAATCTCGGGCAAGTAACATACCGATGACAAAGGGAATTACGTATGTCATAAGGTTCGACTGATAAAGATCTTCGTAGAATATGTAGGAGCCAATATGGGCATCCAGGTTCCGCTATTGGTTATTGACCGGAGAGGTGTCTCGGTCATGTATACATAGTTCTCGAACCCGTAGGGTCCGCACGCTTAACGTTCGTTGATGATATAGTATTATATGAGTTATGTATGTTGGTGACCGAATGTTGTTCGGAGTCCCGGATGAGATCACGGACATGACGAGGAGCTCCGGAATGGTTCGGAGGTAAATATTCATATATTGGATGATATGGTTAGGCCAAAGGGTGAGGCCCACGGGGCTATAGGTCGGTGCAAAAGATAGTTTTGCGGAGGTCAGAGGCCAAACGCCGGAGACCCTAGCGTCTGGCCCTGGGCCAGACGCCGAGGCCCATGATGTCTGGCCCTGGGCCGGACGCCGAGGCCCATGGCATCTGGACCAGAGGCCAAGGATTGTGTCGTTTGGTCCTGGAGTCCGTGTGGGACTCTTGCCTTTCGGGCAAAACCGACTTTGAGGAGGCTTTTACTCCAAGTTTCGACCCCAGGGCTCAACATATAAATAGAGGGGCAGGGCTAGCACCCAAGACACATCAAGTATCACCAAGCCGTGTGCCGGCAACCCCGTCCCCTCTAGTTTATCCTCCGTCATGGATTTCGTAGTGCTTAGGCGAAGCCCTGCGGAGATTGTTCTTCACCAACACGGTCACCACGCCGTCGTGCTGCCGGAACTCATGTACTACTTCGCCCCTCTTGCTGGATCAAGAAGGCGAGGACGTCATCGAGCTGAACGTGTGTTGAACGCAGAGGTGCCGTACTTTCGGTACTTGATCGAGACGGATCGTGAAGGTGTACGACTACATCAACCGTGTTGATAAACGCTTCCGCTTTGCGATCTCCAAGGGTATGAAGATGCTCTCCCCCTCTCGTTGCTATGCATCTCCTAGATAGATCTTGCATGAGCGTAGGAATTTTTTTGAAATTGCATGTTACGTTCCCCAACAGTGGCATCCGACCCAGGTCTATGCATAGATGTTATATGCACGAGTAGAACACAATGAGTTGTGGGCGATAATAGTCATACTGCTTACCAGCAACGTCTTACTTTGATTCGGCGGTATTGTTGGATGAATCGGCCCAGACCGACATTACATGACCGCGTTCATGAGACTGGTTGTACCGACGTGCTTCGCACACAGGTGGCTAGTGGGTGTCTGTTTCTCCAACTTTAGTTGAATCGAGTTTGACTACGCCCGGTCCTTGTTGAAGGTTAAAACAGCACACTTGACGAAAAATCGTTGTGGTTTTGATGCGTACGTAAGAACGGTTCTTGCTAAAAGCCCGTAGCAGCCACGTAAAACTTGCAACAACAAAGTAGAGGACGTCTAACTTGTTTTTGCAGGGCTTGCTGTGATGTGATATGGTCAAGACGTGATGATATATAAATTGTTGTATGAGATGATCATGTTTTGTAAAAGTTATCGGCAACTGGCAGGAGCCTTATGGTTGTCGCTTTATTGTATGAAATGCAATCGCCATGTAATTTCTTTACTTTATCACTAAGCGGTAGCAATAGCCGTAGAAGCAATAGTTAGCGAGACGACAACGATGCTACGATGGAGATCAAGGTGTCAAGCCGGTGACGATGGTGATCATGACGGTACTTTGGAGATGGAGATCAAAGGCACAAGATGATGATGGCCATATCATATCACTTATTTTGATTGCATGTGATGTTTATCCTTTATGCATCTTATTTTGCTTAGTACGGCGGTAGCATTATAAGATGATCTCTTACTAAATTTCAAGGTATAAGTGTTCTCCCTGAGTATGCACCGTTGCTATAGTTCGTCGTGCCGAGACACCACGTGATGATCAGGTGTGATAAGCTCTACGTTCACATACAACGGGTGCAAGCCAGTTTTGCACACGCAGAATACTCGGGTTAAACTTGACGAGCCTAGCATATGCAGATATGGCCTCAGAACACTAAGATCGAAAGATCGAACATGAATCATATAGTAGATATGATCAACATAGTGATGTTCACCATTGAAAACTACTCCATCTCACGTGATGATCGGACATGGTTTAGTTGATATGGATCACGTGATCATTTAGATGACTAGAGGGATGTCTATCTAAGTGGGAGTTCTTAAGTAATATGATTAATTGAACTTTAATTTATCATGAACTTAGTCCTGATAGTTTTTGCATATCTATGTTGTAGATCAATAGCTCGCGTATAACTTCCCCGTTTATTTTTGATATGTTCCTAGAGAAAAATAAGTTGAAAGATGATAGTAGCAATGATGCGGACTAGGTCCATGATCTGAGGATTATCCTCATTGCTGCACAGAAGAATTATGTCCTTGATGCACCGCTAGGTGACTGACCTATTGTAGGAGCAGATGCAGACATTATGAACGTTTGGCAAAGCTCGGTATGATGACTACTTGATAGTTTAGTGCACCATGCTTTACGGCTTAGAACCGGGACTTCAAAAACGTTTTGAAATGCCATGGAGCATATGAGATGTTCCAAGAGATGAAATTGGTATTTCATTCTCATGCCCGTGTCGAGAGGTATTAGACCTCTGACAAGTACTTTGCCTACAAGATGGAGGAGAATAGCTCAACCAATGAGCATGTGCTTAGAATGTCTGAGTACTACAATCGCTTGAATCAAGTGGGAGTTAATCTTCCAGATAAGATAGTGATTGACAGAGTTCTCTAGTCACTATCACCAAATTACTAGAACTTCATGATGAACTATAATATGCAAGGGATGACGAAAACGATTCTCGAGCTCCTCGCGATGTTGTAGTCGGCGAAGGTAGAAATCAATAAAGAGCATCAAGTGTTGATGGTTAACAAGACCACTAGTTTAAAAAAAGGGCAAAGGGAAAGAAAGGGAACTTCAAGTAGAATGGCAAGCAAGTTGCCACTCCCGTGAAGAAGCCCAAAGCTGAACCCAAGCCTGAAACTGAGTGCTTCTACTGCAAAGGAAATGGTCACGGGAAGTGGAACTGCCCTAGATACTTGGCGGATAAGAAGGATGGCAAAGTGAACAAAGGTTTATTTGATATACATGTTATTGATGTGTACTTTTCTAGTGTTTATAGCAACCCCTCGGTATTTGATACTGGTTCAGTTGCTAAAAGTAGTAACTCGAAACGGGAGTTGCAAGATAAACAAAGACTAGTTAAGGGCGAGGTGATGATGTGAGTTGGAAGTGATTCCAAGGTTGATAAGATCACCATCGCACACTCCCTTTACCTTCGGGATTAGTGTTGAACCTAAAATAAATGTTATTTGCTGTTTTCGTTAAGCATGAATATGATTGGATCATGTTTATTGCAATACGGTTATTCATTTAAGTCGAAGAATAATTGTTATTCTATTTACATGAATAAAACCTTCTATGGTCATACACTCAATATAAATGGTTTATTGAATCTTGATCGTAGTGATACACATATTCATAATATTGAAGCCAAAAGATGCAAAGTTAATAATGATAGTGCAACTTATATGTGGCACTGCCGTTAGGTCATATTGGTGTAAAGCGCATGAAGAAACTCCATGCTGATGGACTTTTGGAATCACTTGATTATGGATCACTTGATGCTTGCGAACCATGCCTCATGGGCAAGATGACTAAAAATCCATTCTCCGGAACAATGGAGCGAGTAGCTGACTTATTGGAAATAATGCATACTGATGTATGCGGTCCGATGAGTGTTGAGGCCCGCGGCAGGGTATCGTTATTTTCTGACCTTCACAAATGATTTGAGAAGATATGAGTATATCTACTTGATGAAACATAAGTCTGAAACATTTGAAAAGTTCAAAGAATTTCAGAGTGAAGTGGAAAATCATCGTAACAAGATAATAAAGTTTCTACGATCTGATCGTGGAGGTGAATATTTGAGTTATGAGTTTGGTCTTCGTTTGAAACAATGTGGAATAGTTTCGCAACTCACGCCACCTGGAACACCACAGTGTAATGGTGTGTCCGAACATCATAACCGTGCTTTATTAGATATGGTGCAATCTATGATGTCTCTTACTGATTTACCACTATTGTTTTGGGGTTATGCATTGGAAACAGCTCCATTCACGTTAAATAGGGCACCATCTAAATCCGTTGAGACGACACCGTATGAACTGTGGTTTAGCAAGAAACCTAAGCTGTCGTTTCTTAAAGTTTGGGGCTGCGATGCTTATGTGAAAAAGCTTCAACCTGATAAGCTCGAACCCAAATCGGAGAAATGTGTCTTCATAGGGTACCCAAAGGAAACTGTTGGGTACACCTTCTTTCACAGATCCGAAGGCAAGATATTCATTGCTAAGAATGGATCCTTTCTAGAGAAGGAGTTTTCTCTCGAAAGAAGTGAGTGGGAGGAAAGTAGAACTTGATTAGGTAATTGTACCTTCTCCTGAATTGGAAAGTAGTTCATCACAGAAATCAGTTCAAGTGATGCCTACACCAATTAGTGAGGAAGTTAATGATGATAATCATGAAACTTTGGATCAATCTACTACTGGACCTCGTAGGTCAACCAGAGTAAGGTCCGCACCAGAGTGGTATGGTAATTTTGTTCTGGAGGTCATGTTACTTGACCGTGACGAACCTACGAACTATGAGGAAGCGATGATGAGCCCAGATTCCGCGAAATGGCTTGAGGCCATGAAATCTAAGATGGGATCCATGTATGAGAACAAAGTGTGGACTTTGGTTGACTTGCTCTATGATCGGCAAGCCATAGAGAATAAATGGATCTTCAAGAGGAAGACAAATGCTGATAGTAGTGTTACTATCTACAAATCTAGACTTGTCGAAAAAAGGTTTTTGACAAGTTCAAGGTGTTGACTACAATGAGATTTTCTCACTCGTAGCGATGCTTAAGTCTGTCCGGATCATGTTAGCAATTGCCACATTTTATGAAATCTGGTAAATGGATGTCAAAACTGCATTCCTTAATGGGTTTCTTAAAGAAGAGTTGTATATGATGCAACCAGAAGGTTTTGTCAATCCTAAAGGTACTAGCAAAGTGTGCAAGCTCCAGTGATCCATCTATGGACTGGTGCAAGTATCTCGGAGTTGGAATATACGCTTTGATAAGGTGATCAAAGCATATGGTTTTATACAGACTTTTGGTGAAGCCTGTATTTACAAGAAAGTGAGTGGGAGCACTACAACCTTTTTGATAAGTATATGTGAATGACATATTGTTGATCAGAAATGATGTAGAATTTTCTGGAAAGCATAAAGGAGTGTTTGAAAGAAGTTTTTTCAAAGAAAGACCTCGGTGAAGCTGCTTACATATTGAGCATCAAGATCTATAGACATAGATCAAGACGCTTGATAAGTTTTTTCAATGAGTACATACCTTGACAAGATTTTGAAGTAGTTCAAAATGGAACAGTCAAAGGAGTTCTTGCCTGTGTTGCAAGGTGTAAAGTTGATTAAAGACTCAAAACCCGACCACGACAGAAAATAGAAAGAGAATGAAAAGTCATTCCCTATGCCGCTGTCATAGGTTCTATAAAGTATGCTATGTTGTGTACCAGACCTATTGTGTACCTCACCATGAGTTTAGCAAGAGGGTGCAATAGTGATCCAGGAGTGGATCACTGGACAGGGGTCAAAATTATCCTTAGTGGAATAAGGATATATTTCTCGGTTATGGAGGTGACAAAAAGTTCGTCGTAAAGGGTTACATCGATGCAAGCTTTGACACTAATCCGGATGACTCTAAGTCTTAATCTGGATACATATTGAAAGTGGGAGCAATTAGCTAGAGTAGCTCCGTGCACAGCATTGTAGACATAGAAATTTGCAAAATACATACGGATCTGAATATGGCAGACCTGTTGACTAAACCTCTCTCACAAGCAAAACATGATCACACCTTAGTACTCTTTGGGTGTAAATCACATAGCGATGTGAACTAGATTATTGACTCTAGTAAACCCTTTGGGTGTTAGTCACATGGCAATGTGGACTAATCACATAAAGATGTGAACTATTGGTGTTAAATCACATGACGATGTGGACTAGATTATTGACTCTAGTGCAAGTGGGAGAATGAATGAAATATGCCCTAGAGGCAATAATAAAGTTGTTATTTATATTTCCTTATATCATGATAAATGTTTATTATTCATGCTAGAATTGTATTAACCGAAAACTTAGTACATGTGTGAATACATAGACAAAACAGAGTGTCACTAGTATGCCTCTACTTGACTAGCTCGTTAATTAAAGATGGTTAAGTTTCCTGACTATGGACATGTGTTGTCATTCGATGAACGGGATCACATCATTAGAGAATGATGTGATGGACAAGACCCATCCATTAGCTGAGCATAATGATTGTTAAGTTTTATTGCTATTGCTTTCTTCATGACTTATACATATTCCTCTGACTATGAGATTATGCAACTCTCGAATACCGGAGGAACACCTTGTGTGCTATCAAACGTCACAACGTAACTGGGTGATTATAAAGATGCTCTACAGGTGTCTCCGAAGGTGTTTGTTGGGTTGGCATATATCAAGATTAGGATTTGTCACTCCGAGTGTCGGAGAGGTATCTCTGGGCCCTCTCGGTAATGCACATCACTATAAGCCTTGCAAGCAATGTGACTAATGAGTTAGTTACGGGATGATGCATTACAGAACGAGTAAAGAGACTTGCCAGTAACGAGATTGAACTAGGTATGAGAATACCGAGGATCAAATCTCGGGCAAGTAACATACCGATGACAAAGGGAATTACGTATGTTGTCATAAGGTTCGACCGATAAAGATCTTTGTAGAATATGTAGGAGCCAATATGGGCATCCAGGTTCCGCTATTGGTTATTGACCAGAGAGGTATCTCGGTCATGTCTACATAGTTCTCGAACCCGTAGGGTCCGCATGCTTAACGTTTGTTGACGATATAGTATTATATGAGTTATGTATGTTGGTGACCGAATGTTGTTCGGAGTCCCGGATGAGATCATGGACATGACGAGGAGCTCCGGAATGGTCCAGAGGTAAACATTCATATATTGGATGATATGGTTAGGCCAAGGGGTCAGGCCCACGGGGCTATAGGTCGGTGCAAAAGATAGTTTTGCGGAGGTCAGAGGCCAAACGCCGGAGGGCCAGACGCCGAGGCCCATGGCGTCTGGGCCAGACGCCAAGGATTGTGGCGTTTGGTCTTGGAGTCTGTGTGGGACTCTTGCCTTTCGGGCAAAACCGACTTTGAGGAGGCTTTTACTCCAAGTTTCAACCCCAGGGCTCAACATATAAATAGAGGGGCAGGGCTAGCACCCAAGACACATCAAGTATCACCAAGCCGTGTGCCGGCAACCCCGCCCCCTCTAGTTTATCCTCCATCATAGTTTTCGTAGTGCTTAGGCGAAGCCCTGTGGAGATTGTTCTTCACCAACACCGTCACCACGCCGTCGTGCTGCCAGAACTCATCTACTACTTCGCCCCTCTTGCTAGATCAAGAAGGCGAGGACGTCATCGAGCTGAACGTGTGCTGAACGCGGAGGTGTCGTACTTTCGGTACTTGATCAGGACGGATCGTGAAGGTGTACGACTACATCAACTGCGTTGATAAACGCTTCCGCTTTGCGACCTTCAAGGGTATGAAGATGTTCTCCCCCTCTCGTTGCTATGCATCTCCTAGATAGATCTTGCATGAGCGTAGGAATTTTTTTGAAATTGCATGTTACATTCCCCAACACCCACAGGCATCGAGATCCTCCCCTCGTGATCTTGTGTATAGCCTAGTTACGAGCTTCATCTAGTTTATTTTCGGAAATACTAACGCCCACGTAGGATTGGGCTGGTGTGTGGGCATTCATCTGGTCGCCCACACGTCCGTTCTCACACGCGGAGGTGCTGGTGTGTGAGCGTTTACCAGTTCGCCCACACGCCAGTTTTCAACGCACGCAAAGGGGCTGGTGTGTGGGCGTTTATCAGTTCGCCCACACGCCCGTCTCCTCTCCCACAACCAAAGCTATCAGTTGCCATGTGTTTTGCAGGGTACGTGGCAACTGCCCTAGTATGCTTATAAGCAGATGGCAACTCTCTCTTTACCCAAACATGTTATTTTTGCCATGTCTTTTTTGTAGTGCTACATGGCAACTGCCTAGTGTTTAGTAGATGGCAACTTCTAAAGATACCACCGTGCCCACACGCCCGTCTCCTCTCCAACACCCAAAGCTGTCAGTTGCCATGTGATTTGCAGGGTACATGGCAACTGCCCCTAGTGTGCTTGTAAGCAGATGTCAACTCTCTCTTTACCCGAACATGCTATTTTGCCATGTCTTTTTGTAGTGCTACATGGCAACTGCCTAGTGTTAGTAGGTGGCAACTCCTAAAGTTTTCAAATCATGGCAACTGTAGGAGACCATACCACACATGGCAACAGCTGCAGTTGTCCAAACATGGCATCTGGCACTTGACCTGAGATGGTGTTGGGGAACGTAGTATTTCAAAAAAAAATCCTACGAAAACGCAAGATCTATCTAGAAGAAGCATAGCAACGAGCGGGGAGAGTGTGTCCACGTACCCTCATAGACCGAAAGCGGAGCGTTAAGTAACACGGTTGATGTAGTCGAACGTCTTCGCGATCCAAACGATCAAGTACCGAACGCACGGTGTCGTGGAATTGTCACGGCAGATGTCCTCGAACTAGGACTTAGTCGTGGAGCCATCGCGACTAGGAAGCTTGAAAGGGTTAAGTGGGACAAGGAACACGAGGGTTTATACTGGTTCAGCCCCTTACGGTGAAGGTAAAAGCCTACGTCCAGTTTGAGGTGGTATTGATTAGGGTTTCGATGACCAGGGAGCGAGACCGCTATGCCTGGTTCTCGATGAGATCTTGCTTGTCCCTAAACCGCTGCCGGGTCGTCCCCTTATATAGGGAGGCCGACGCCCAGCAGCTCTCAGAGTCCCGGCCGGCTCATAAGAGTGTCCGGCTCGGACTCTCAACTATTCTTGCCTTACACTACAAGTTCTACCATGATAATAATTGCAACTACGGGCCTTAAGCCGTATCCGGGTCTTAAGCCCATCTCTGGCCCACCGTCTTTAAGCTTGACGCCGGGCTTCTGGCAATGACCATATGAGTGACCCAGCCCCTTCTGGCGGGTAACTCTAAGGTCTATACCCTCAACATTAGGCCCCAGATTGATTTGAGCCGGCTCATGTCAATCTTCAATCTTTTCGACAGAAAATCTCCGGCTTACAATTATGTGAAGGCCATAACCCGGCGTGACGTCATCCTCTGGACTTCGGGTAATCCGCCGTGACATCATCTTCCATTAAGTCCGTTTTTTACTCTGCCAGATCCGCAACGGATCTTATCTTTACTGTCATCCCGAAAATCGAGGCGTTTCGTGGGGAGATAACCACGCCGTGGTCTCCTTGATTCTCGCGCCCACTTATGAGCTCGCCCTTATAAATAGGCCGGTCCGATGGGCCTTCAGCCACTTCTCTCTCCTTCGTCTTCTTCCTCGCGCTACTGCTCCCCTGCCCGAGCTCTGCTGCTGCCGCCGCCGCGGGTCTTCGCATCGTCACCAACTCAGGCCGCTGCATCACCCTGATCTGACCAGAGAAACGCGACGACCTCCGCGTCTCTTCAGCACCGGTGAGTCTTCGCCATTCCATAGGATAGATCCGCACTAGGGCTCCGTAGTTCTTCCTCTGTTCTTCATAGTTCATCGCGACCCTCAGTAGATTTGATTTTTACTGCCTCTTTTTGATCTTAGTATAGGATAGAACTAGTGCGGCGGCTGTTTAGCACTCATTTCAAATGCAAGTAGGCCTCTTTTTACTGCATAAAGGCCTCATTCGAGCTCAAGAACTTCCCTCGCGTCTGTTTTTAGGTCTAGAAATTTTCTTTTTCTGTCGACCACTTGATCCAAATTATTTACCGCCATGTGTGAAACTTGTTTTCACCACACTTAGTAAAAAAACTGCACTCGTTGAGTCATGGCGGGTTACATTTCCGGTTTAAAGAAAACACGTGCCGTAGAATCTTCCGGCTTAAAGGAGACCATGCACCATAGAATTTCCGGCTCATCCGTGATAAGGCCGTAGACAATTTTGAATTACTCTTGACATCTTTTCTGCGGCTTAGATAACTCAATGTACTCAGATATATATCATTAGGCCCCTCTGTAAGCCGCCACTTAACACTGAACTATAACTTTCCTCCGGCTTATACTTAAACTGGACGTTCCTTTTATCATAGGCTGCCGACTTTCACCATGCCTCCCAAAGCTCCTAAGGCCTCCATTACTTGCAATTGGATGAGGTTCAACGTCACCAATGAGACCCTAGCGGATTTTGTCAAGTTAGGCCACTTGCCCAAGAAGGACGTCATGTCCTACCGTGCCCCTGACCCATCAGAGGAGAGACCACAGCCAAAGGACGGAGAGGTGGTCATTTTTGCGGATCACATGAGCCGGGGCTTCGCACCGCCCGGCTCAAAGTTTTTCAAAGACGTTCTGAATTTCTTCGATCTGCGGCCTCAGGACATAGGACCCAACTCAGTGTCCAATATCTACAACTTCCAAGTGTTCTGCGAGGTTTACCTTGGAGAAGAACCCAGTCTGCTGCTCTTCAGAGAGCTTTTCTATTTAAACCGCCAGAACGAGTGCGCCAATGGGCCAAGTTTGGAGCTAGGCGGCATCTCCATCCAGCGGCGCAGGGACTGCCTTTTCCCTTACGCAGAGCCGCCGAGCCACCCCAAAGACTGGAATTTGACGTGGTTTTACTGCCAAGACACGTCGCCGGCTGATGAGAGTCCGTTGCCCGGCTTTCGCCCCTCGCGTCTGGAGCTGACTCACCCACTGTCAGACAAGCTGACTCAAGCAGAGCGCCAACCTCTGCTCCCCACCATCAACAAGATCAAGGCTCTCCTGGGCAATGGTCTGAACGGAATCGATCTGGTCCGGGTCTGGATCTCGTGGCGGGTGATCCCATTGAGCCGCCGCCCTGGCTTAATGTGTGAGTACACGGGCCGAAAGGATGACCCCCAGAGACACAGCCGCAACGATCTTCCTGAAGATGTTGCAGAGGAGATGACCAAGGCTCTCTTAAACGAGAGCCTGGCAGACTGCGGAAGCACCGGCCTAGCCCCCTTCTACAAGACCAATCCAGCCCCAGCGGTAAGCCGCTGATCTGAACATCTTATCTGCATATAGCTTTCATCTGAATCGTTTTAAGAAATCATCATTGTATTTTCCAGGCCGATGATAAGTTCTGGCGGGTCAAATATGACCATGAGGCGGCCAAGAAGGCCAGAAAGGCGAAGAAAGCCGCCAAGAAAGCCGCCCCTCGCAAAAAAGGAAATAGGCCTACTGCTTCAGAGCTGATGCAACTAAGCGACAGCTCCGAGTCAGAGGTAACCCCTGAGCCTGTAAGTCCTTGTTGTACTTTGTTGTTTACTTCTGTCCGCCTTATCAATACTTGTTTATCAATAGGACGACACCGGAGCAAGTAACCCGGTGGTTGAAGAGGTAACGACATTTTCCTCCGACTCGGAGCCCTTGCCAAGGCTGAAAATCCGAAGGGTAACCCGGAAAGTAAGCTTTTCACATCCTTTAGCTTATCAAGACCCTCAATTTATTTTGAAGCAACAGGTGCATGAGAGCCGGCGGCACACCCGGACCGACAAAAGCACCGACCTCTCCTCCGGGTTACCTGACGCATCGAGGAAACGCCGGACCGAGGTGATCTTAAAATTGTACCATGTTCATCCTTTGGCAGGTGTTATACGTCAACCGCTCAACTCTTCTGACTCAAATTACCAGGAAACTTCCCCCTCTTCTGGCGACTCTATGCAGTCAAGCCTGCCGGCTTTCAAGACCGTGCCCGGGTAATGATAACCATCTCATACTGTACTTTTGTCTTTACTTACACCATTGTGCTTAACCTTTCTGTCCTTCCAGTGCCCAGGCCAAGCTCACCAAGAGGGCGAAGAAATCCAAGCCGGTCGATGAGCCGGACTTGCCTGAGCCGGAGGCAGCCGCTCAAGAACCGCCGGCTGCCTCTGCTCCTGAGGCTGCTGCCCCAACCAACAAGCCCGCAACAGAAGCTTTTGTTAACCCGGAGGCCTCCAGCTCGGCTCAACCAGTAGATGACCCGGACGTGGTAATTACCCGGATGGAGTTTGTTGAGCCGGGGAGACCTACCGTGCTGGCCAAGTGCTCCGCCAAAGGGGAGCTGCTAGAGTCCCGCCGGGTTAACCTGGACCTCACTGACTACTCCAATTTGAACATTGGAGAGATCGTCTCCAGCTTCGTCAGCCAAGTGCACAAGAGCCGGGACGCAGAGATTGCCATGGTGACCCAGATCCAGCAAAAATCTGAGGTATTATTCTTCTGTCCTCTTACTTACTGCATAGTTACCTTTACCATGCTAGCCCCCAAGTCGACGACTTATGATTGAATATGTTGTAGACTTAGGTTCCGGCTTACCCAATTGAACCAGCAATTTGTAGATAGAAACGTTCAATATGCATTAGCCCCCAAGTGTCAAGTGTCTTTGCTTGGAAAACGCTTGGGACTTTACATTTGTATAGTAACTGTTCACGCCATAACCCGGAAATTTATGCAGGCTGCTGGCAAGAAGCTGGAAGCTGACCTCGCTGATCTCAAGAACCGGCTGAAGATGCAAGAGATGGAGACCCGGAAGGCAAATGCCAAATTTGTGTCCAGCATCGCCGCGCAAGAGAAGCTGAAGACGGAGTTTGACGCTGAACGGAAAGCCTGGGCCGAAGAGAAGGCCGCACTGGTGAACCGGGCCGAACAGGCGGAGGAGGCCCTGTCAGAGAAGACGGCCGAACTCTCCGGCTTAAAGCGCCAAGTGTCCCAGATGGTGGCCGCAATCTTCGGTAAGTCATCTCACCGGCTTTCATCAAGTTGTAGAATCTTTTATATCTCATAGTTCATCCTTGTCGGCGACTTATCTGATTCTGTTAAACAGGTCCCAGAAGCGCCAACCTCAACCAGAGTGTGGTAACCAAGCTAAAGGCCGTGTATACCCTGGTGGAGCAACTCTACACCGGGTCACAGCGTGCCTTAGCTGTGGTGGCCCTATCTAACGAGGTGCCGACTCATCTGGCGGAAGTGCTTCGCCGGCTCGCCGTTCTGCCTCAACGTATCCAAGAGCTGCGACGGGCCTCTGCAAGAGCCGGAGCGATCGCCGCGCTGAGCCGGGCCAAGGCTTTCCTCCCCGAGTTAGACCCGGCGGACATCGCCCTCGGCTATCCAAGTCTGAAGGAAGACGGCACGGCCTTCGACCAAAGAGACTTTGCCGCCTGCGTGAAGGTCGTGCGCCCGGTGGCCACCCTTATCGGGAACGACACAGATCTGACTAAGTACCAGCCGGGTTACAATGCGGAGAATCAGAGGATCCCGACCCCTCGCTATGAAGCCCTGAGTTTAATTCCGCCGGCTCGTCAGCACACCTTCGCCCCGGAGATTGACCCGGCCGGGTTAATTGACGAGAAGCCCAATTCGAAGCGCTGAGCAGCATCGACTGGAAGTCGTCGACTTTCCAGACCTTGGGAACAGCCGGAGGAGAAGAAAGAGACGAGCCGGAGACTTCAACCCAGCAAGCGTCTTAACTTCTGCAGACGGCTTATAAAACAATGCTCCACCCTTTTGGACTCGATGAGTCTTGTAATAGAGTAGGACCAACACTTTATCTTTGCCGTGCCATCGCGCATGCCCTGAATGCTTGAAGTTTTATTGAAGTTGTCTCCCTTATATTTCTCCGGGTCATTCATTCGCCTTAGTCTCAAATAATTGTCTTTAACTATCCTGCATAGAAAGACGAATCGCAAGTCTCCAGGCGGCTTACCACCCTGAGAATCATATGTTTAGATATATAACCCGGAATATGAATCGAAAAAGACTGGTCCTCAATTATATCCTTAATACAGCCGTAATAACACACTTAGCGGCCTGCAAGCATACTTCTGGTTTAAATAACCCAGGTAAGAAGGTTGGTACCTTAATTACGATTTACTTGTCTTAATGACACCCATTGTGTTCAACTAATACTGTAAATCCAAGTTAAACCGGCAAAATGAGACCCGGCCGTACACACTTTGAAATGATCAGAAGAAAACTTACATGAAGCAGAAGAACTTAGGGGCTTCCGGTTCGAATACGACCAGAGACCCGGCCCAAAGGGGTTATCCTAAGATTCGAATGCGATCATATAGCCCCCAGTGGGTGTGGCGATGCCAATCAAGAGGGTATCGACAGCTATGTTCTCTTTGGTTCGAATACGACCTATGTTTGAACAGGAAGCCCCCAAATGACTTTAAGAATTGTTTAACGACGCTGATTCAAATACGATCCACGTCGGTTCCCAAAGGGGTTAAACTAAGATTCAAATATGATCAAAGAAAACTCCCCAATGAGCTCGGCACTTTGCCAATCAAATGGGTATCGACAGCTATGTTCTCTTTGGTTCGAATACGACCTATGTTTGAACAGGAAGCCCCCAAGTGATCTTATTACTTACGGCTAGATTCGAAGATGATCATAAGCCGGATCCTCCTTCAAGCTATCATGTAATCTTGCAATGAAAACAACACGTGCACATTTGGAGGAGGAAAAAGGACAGAGGTCCTGCTTTATTGCTTATTATAATATATACATGGCTTAGAGAAATATGTACATCATGAGAGCTGGTGACTCAAGTGTAGTAAGGCCGAAGCTGAGCTATGTTCCACGGCCGACGGGTCTCTTCCTCCGACTTACGTGAATCTTTGTGCTCCCGAATATCAATGAGGTAAGATGACCCGTTGTGCAAATTCTTGCTGACCACAAAGGGCCCTTCCCAAGGTGGGGATAGCTTGTGCGCATCAGTTTGATCCTGGGTGAGCCGGAGCACCAGATCGCCTTCCTGGAAGACCCGGGATTTAACCCGTCGACTATGATAACGGCGCAGGTCTTGTTGATAAATCGCTGAACAAGCTGCGGCCACATCACGCTGTTCGTCCAACAAGTCAAGAGCATCTTGGCGCGCCTGTTCATTGTCCGCCTCAACATAAGCCGCCACTCGAGGCGAGTCATGACGGACGTCACTGGGGAGGACTGCTTCTGCTCCATAAACCATGAAGAAAGGTGTAAAGCCTGTAGACCTGTTAGGAGTAGTGTTGATGCTCCACAGCACGGAGGGCAACTCCTCCACCCAACAACCCGGCGTCCGTTGCAAAGGGACCAAAAGCCGGGGCTTGATGCCCTTCAGAATTTCCTGATTAGCTCTCTCAGCCTGACCATTGGATTGAGGATGAGCCACCGAGGAAACATCAAGTCGGATATGCTCTCATTGACAAAACTCCACCATGGCGCCTTTGGATAAATTGGTGCCATTGTCAGTTATAATGCTGTGTGGAAAACCAAAGCGAAAGATCACCTTTTTCATAAACTGAACCGCCGTGGCTGCATCACACTTGCTAACTGGCTCCGCTTCAACCCACTTGGTAAACTTGTCAACTGCCACCAAAAGGTGGGTCTTCTTATCCTTGGATCTTTTGAAAGGCCCAACCATATCAAGCCCCCAGACCGCAAAGGACCAAGTAATTGGGATCATCCTCAGCTCTTGAGCCGGTACATGAGCCCGTCGCGAGAACCTTTGGCAGCCATCACACTTACTGACCAAGTCCTCTGCATCAGCATGAGGCGTCAACCAATAAAAACCATGACGAAAAGCCTTGGCCACAAGAGACTTTGAGCCGGCGTGATGGCCACAATCCCCTTCATGGATCTCACGCAAGATCTGTTGACCTTCCTCAGGGGAAACACAACGCTGAAACGCTCCCGTAACACTGCGGTGATGCAACTCACCATTGATAACAATCATTGACTTAGCCCGCCGGGTTATTTGCCTGGCCAAAGTTTCATCCTCAGGCAACTCGCCCCGGGTCATGTAAGCCAGATAGGGCATTGTCCAGTCCGGTATGATATGGAGAGCCGCCACCAGTCGTGCCTCCGGGTCAGGGACAGCCAAGTCTTCCTCTGTAGGCAGCTTAACAGAAGGATTATACAGGACATCCAGGAAAGTATTAGGCGGCACCGGCTTTCGCTGGGATCCTAGCCGGCTTAAAGCATCAGCCGCCTCGTTCTTCCTGCGATCAATGTGCTCTACTTGGTAGCCCTGAAAGTGCCCAGCAATGGCATCAACTTCGCAGCGATAAGCCGCCATGAGAGGGTCCTTAGAGTCCCACTTGCCTGATACTTGTTGAGCCACCAAGTCTGAGTCACCGAAACACCTTACCCGGCTCAAGCTCATCTCCTTAGCCATCCGAAGACCGTGGAGCAAGGCCTCGTACTCAGCCGCATTGTTAGTGCAAGGAAACATCAATTGTAGCACATAATGAAACTTGTCACCTTTAGGGGAAGCCAATACAACTCCAGCCCCCGAGCCCTCCAACTGCCTGGACCCATCGAAGTGAATAGTCCAATATGTGTTATCCGGCTTTTGCTCGGGCACTTGTGACTCTGTCCAATCATTGATGAAATCCACCAAGGCCTGAGACTTAACAGCAGTGCGTGGCACATATTTGAGACCATGAGGTCCGAGCTCGATAGCCCACTTAGCCACTCTCCCTGTGGCCTCTCTGTTTTGGATGATATCACCAAGAGGGGCAGAACTGACCACAGTGATGGGATGACCCTGGAAATAATGCTTAAGCTTCCGGCTCGCCATGAACACACCATAAACAAGCTTCTGCCAATGCGGATAACGCTGCTTGGACTCAATGAGCACTTCGCAGACATAATAAACCGGCCGCTGAACCGGATGCTCCTTACCCTCTTCCTTGCACTCCACCACCACGGCCACACTGACGGCTCGCGTGTTAGCAGCCACATACAGCAATAAGGGCTCCTTATCAACCGGAGCAGCAAGGACTGGGGGCTCTGACAGCTGCTTCTTCAAATCCTCAAAGGCAGTATTAGCTGCATCATTCCAGACAAAATTATCAGATTTCTTCATCAACTGATATAATGGCATTGCCTTCTCACCCAAACGGCTTATAAATCGGCTTAAAGCAGCGATGCGACCCGCCAAGCGCTGAACATCATTTATACACGCCGGCTTAGCCAGGGAGGTGATGGCCTTGATCTTCTCCGGGTTAGCTTCAATGCCTCTGTCAGAAACTAAAAAACCCAAGAGTTTGCCTGCAGGAACACCAAAAACACACTTGGCCGGGTTAAGCATCATCTTGTAAACCCGGAGATTATCAAAGGTTTCCCTCAAATCATCTATCAGGGTTTCCTCTTTTATATATTTAACTACAATGTCGTCCACATAAGCATGAACATTGCGCCCAATCTGTTTATGAAGACAGTTCTGTACACAACGCTGGTAAGTCGCCTGTGCACACTTGAGTCCAAAGGGCATAGACACATAGCAGAAGGCTCCAAAGGGAGTGATGAACGCCGTCTTCTCCTGGTCCTTAACTGCCATTTTAATCTGATGATATCCGGAATAAGCGTCCAGGAAACTTAAGCGCGCACAACCGGCCGTAGCATCAATGATTTGATCAATACGGGGAAGGGCAAAAGGATCAGCCGGACACGCCTTGTTTAAGTCCGTGTAGTCCACACACATCCGCCAAGTGCCGTTCTTCTTGAGTACGAGCACCGGGTTAGCTAACCATTCTGGGTGAAAGACTTCAACAATAAACCCGGCCGCCAAGAGCCGAGCCACCTCTTCACCAATAGCTTTCCGCCTCTCCTCATTGAACCGCCGAAGGAACTTCCTGACCGGCTTAAATTTCGGATCAACATTGAGAGTGTGCTCAGCGAGTTCTCTAGGTACACCTGGCATGTCAGAAGGTTTCCATGCGAAGATGTCCCTATTCTCACGGATGAACTCGATGAGCGCGCTTTCCTATTTTGGATCCAGATTGGCGCTGATGCTAAACTGCTGAGATGAATCTCCTGGAACGAAATCAACAAGTTTAGTCTCATCAGCCGACTTAAATTTCATTGCCGGCTCATGCTCCGTAGTCGGCTTTTTCAGAGAGGTCATATCTGTTGGGTCAACATTGTCTTTGTAAAACTTCAACTCCTCTGTTGCACAAACAGATTCTGCATAAGCTGCATCGCCTTCCTCACATTCCAAGGCCACCTTCCGGCTGCCGTGAACCGTAATGGTCCCCTTATGACCCGGCATCTTGAGCTGTAAATATACGTAACACGGCCGTGCCATGAACTTGGCGTAAGCCGGCCGCCCAAATATGGCATGGTACGGACTTCTTATCTTGACTACCTCAAAGGTCAATTTTTCCACCCTGTAGTTGTTCTCATCTCCGAAGGCCACTTCCAACTCGATCTTGCCGACTGGATAAGCCGACTTATCAGGTACCACACCATGGAAGATAGTGTTTGACCGGCTGAGATTCTTATCAACCAACCCCATACGGCGAAAAGTCTCATAATAGAGGATGTTGATGCTGCTGCCTCCGTCCATGAGTACATTAGTGAACTTATATCCTCCCACCTGAGGAGCCACCACTAAGGCCAAGTGACCCGGATTGTCCACCCGGGGAGGGTAATCCTCTCTACTCCATAATATAGGCTGCTCAGACCACCGCAAGTAGCGTGGAACCGCCGGCTCAACAGCATTCACAGCCCTCTTATGAAGCTTCTGATCTCGCTTACACAGACTGGTGGTAAATACATGGTACTGTCCACCGCTAAGCTGCTTTGGATTGGTCTGATAACCCCCCTGCTGCTGTTGATGACCCTGGCCAGACTGCTGATTAAAGCCCCCTTGACCGTTCTGAGGATTAGAGTTTGAGCCGCCGCCCGGGCCATGAAAGCCGCCGGCGCCTGAGCCGCCACCCGGGCCATTGTAATTCTTAAAGGCCTTCATGATTGCACAATCCTTCCATAGATGAGTTGCTGGCTTCTCTCTAGAGCCATGCCTTGGACAAGGCTCATTCAGCAGCTGCTCCAGCGTCGGGCCTGACCCGCCGCCTCGGGGAGGGGGCCTCCCCTTACGTCGCCGGTTATTACCTTGTGAGCTGGCGTTGGCCACAAACTCTAGGCTGCCATCGGCCTTGCGCTTGCCTCCTCCTTGGTTCCCCGGGTTATGCTGAGGACCCTTGCCATTGCCGTTCTTCTTTCCCTTCCCTGTCCTTTCATCATCTGAAGCGGGGTCCTTGGTACCATCAGAATTGGCGTACTTGACAAGAGCCGCCATCAGTGTACCCATATCATTGCAGTCGCGCTTAAGCCGCCCGAGTTTCATCTTCAGGGGCACAAAACGACAATTCTGCTCCAACATTAAGACTGCAGAGCCGGCGTCCATCTTATCCGAGGAATGTATTATCTCCTTAACCCGGCGAACCCAATGTGTCGTAGACTCACCCTCCTGCTGCTTGCAGTTAGTCAAATCCATAATTGACATAGACTGCCTACAGGTATCCTTGAAGTTTTGGATGAACTGGGCCTTCAGCTCAGCCCAAGACCCAATGGAATTCGGTGGTAGCCCTTTCAACCAAGTGCGGGCAGTCCCATCTAACATCATGGTGAAGTACTTAGCCATGGCCGCCTCACTGACCTCCAGCAGCTCCATAGCCATCTCATAACTCTCGATCCAGGCTGCGGGTTGTAAGTCTGCTGTGTAATTAGGCACCTTCCTAGGACCTTTGAAGTCCTTGGGTAGACGTTCATTGCGGATAGCTGGCACTAAACAAGGGACACCCCCAGTCCTGGTAGGGATACCCACGTCGGCGGAAGTCGTCGGATAAGCCGGGGGAGTCTGGTAAGCCGTCAACTGAGGCACCTGCTCCGCCTCCTGCCGCGCTCTGTCCTGGTCTGCTGCGTGAAAAGCTCCGTTATGAACCGGGCCATGGCCAGGGGGCGGGTCATGGCGTCGGACGTTACTTGAGCCGGTCGCTGAGACCATGTGCCTGCTGTAACTCGGGCTCCGGCCTGGCCGAGGGGTCGAGTGGATCCTGTCCCGGCTGTAGGAGTACGCCTCTTGCTGCGCCAGTGCTGTCTGAAGGAGTTCCCTGACCCGGCGGGTTTCAATAGCCGTCGGAGAGTCGCCGTCGACTGGGAGAGCCGCCAGCCGTGCTGCCGCGGCGACCATGTTCTCCAGCGGGTTATTATAATGACCCGGGGGTATTGGCACGTACTGAGGCGGGGCAGGGGGCACCTGGGGAGGCCCCATCACTATTGGCTGAATAGGGGTCCCAGACCCGGGCACTATGACCCCTGGCGGGTTACTAGACCCTGCACCTGGCGTGTTGAAGAGGTTGCGTGGATCGTAAACCGGAGGGAGTCGAGATTGGGCCTTTTGATGCCTCCTTCTCATGACCTCATTGGACGCGTTCTGATCCATCGTGAGCCGGAAGGACTGCGCCTGGATTAACTGAGTTTGGGCATCGAGAGCCGCCCTCTCCGCAGCCATCTTGATCCCTTCCGCTGCCAGATCCTCCTTAGCTTTCACTAGATCCAACTTTAACTGTGCCACCTCCGCATCATGCTGAGCTTGATCCCCCGGGTCAACCGTGGCGGTTAACAGGGCCGTCATCCTGTCCGTGAGATCCATTAGCACCTGAGCCGGCGAAGGCACCGGGGTTCCCGCTCCAGCAGCAGGGTTCTGAACAGGCTGTGCACCGGCCATAAAGACTCCGACCTGACTTGGCGGCTCAAACGGGTCCGGAATACTGTCACCGTCGGAACAACCCATGAGCCTGCCATCTTGAAGTTGATACAGCGAATTTGACTCATCAGTGGACGACTCGCCGTCAGAGCCAGCGGCCGCCTCATCCCCAGATCCGGATCGATCAGAGGGCCCTCCATGAATGCATCCCACAAAAGCATGCCTTAAGGCAGGCCGGGCCCGGGCAGGTCGTGCACGCTGAGCCGTCTCGATGAAATCGGCGCAGAGATCCGGCTCAGGGCCCGGCTCACCAATCTTGCCAATGAAAACATGAATTCCACCGAAGGGGACCCGGTACCCGTACTCAATTGAGCCGGCGTCGGGGCCCCAGTTTGCATCATCGATGTAGAGCTTGCCGCGACGACTCTTGGTCATCCGGCCCACAGCGTATCCCTTGAGCCCTTCGAAGCTGCCCTTCAAGAACTCAAATCCACCGTGCGCTGGCCCCACGGTGGGCGCCAACTGTCGTGGAATTGTCACGGCAGATGTCCTCGAACTAGGACTTAGTCGTGGAGCCATCGCGACTAGGAAGCTTGAAAGGGTTAAGTGGGACAAGGAACACGAGGGTTTATACTGGTTCAGCCCCTTACGGTGAAGGTAAAAGCCTACGTCCAGTTTGAGGTGGTATTGATTAGGGTTTCGATGACCAGGGAGCGAGACCGCTATGCCTGGTTCTCGATGAGATCTTGCTTGTCCCTAAACCGCTGCCAGGTCGTCCCCTTATATAGGGAGGCCGACGCCCAGCAGCTCTCAGAGTCCCGGCCGGCTCATAAGAGTGTCCGGCTCGGACTCTCAACTATTCTTGCCTTACACTACAAGTTCTACCATGATAATAATTGCAACTACGGGCCTTAAGCCGTATCCGGGTCTTAAGCCCATCTCTGGCCCACCGTCTTTAAGCTTGACGCCGGGCTTCTGGCAATGACCATATGAGTGACCCGGCCCCTTCTGGCGGGTGACTCTAAGGTCTATACCCTCAACACACGGCACCTCCGCGATCTGCACACGTTCAGCTCGGTGACGTCCCTCAAACTCTTGATCCAGCTGAGGCCGAGGGAGAGTTTCGTTAGCACGACGGCGTGATGACGGTGATGATGAAGTTATCGACGCAGGGCTTCGCCTAAGCACTACAACGATATGACCGAGGTGGAAATCTGTGGAGGGGGGCACCGCACACGGCTAAACAATCAACTTGTGTGTCTATGGGGTGCCCCCTTCCCCCTTATATAAAGGGGTGGAGGAGGGGGAGCCTGGCCTCCTATGGCGCGCCCCAAGGGGGGGGAATCCTACTCCTACTAGGAGTAGGTTCCCCCCTTTCCTAGTCCTACTAGGAGGGGGAAGGAAGGGGAAGAGGAGAGAAAGGAAAGGGGGGCCGGCCCCCCTCCCAATTCGGATTGGGCTTGGGAGGGCGCCCCCCACCTCTTGGCCTTCTCCTCTCTCTTCCACTAAAGCCCATTAAGGCCCATTAACTCCCCGGGGGGTTCCGGTAACCTCCCGGTACTCCGAAAATGCCCGAACTCGTCCGAAACCTTTCTGGTGTCCAAACATAGCCTTCCAATATATCGATCTTTATGTCTCGACCATTGTGAGACTCCTTGTCATGTCCGTGGTCACATCCGGGACTCCGAACAACCTTCAGTACATCAAAACACATAAACTCATAATTCCGATCGTCATCGAACGTTAAGCGTGCGGACCCTACGGGTTCGAGAACTATGTAGACATGACCGAGACTCATCTCCGGTCAATAACCAATAGCGGAACCTGGATGCTCATATTGGTTCCCACATATTCTACGAAGATCTTTATCGGTCAAACTGCATAACAACATACGTTGTTCCCTTTGTCATCGGTATGTTACTTGCCCGAGATTCGATCGTCGGTATCCTCATACCTAGTTCAATCTCGTTACCGGCAAGTCTCTTTACTCGTTCCGCAATGCATCATCCCGTAACTAACTCATTAGTCACATTGCTTGCAAGGCTTATAGTGATGTGCATTACCGAGAGGGCCCAGAGATACCTCTCCGATACTCGGAGTGACAAATCCTAATCTCGATCTATGCCAACTCAACAAACACCATCGGAGACACCTGTAGAGCATATTTATAATCACCCAGTTACGTTGTGACGTTTGA